>NW_008679559.1:0-470 GCF_000695815.1 Acanthisitta chloris | reverse complement strand
TCCCTTTATCTCCCTTTTCCCCACCCCAGCCTGTCCTCACCCTGTGTCATCACTGCTTTAACCTCCTGGATTTTCTTCATTTCCACCTTGGGCTCTGTAAACTTTGTTTAGCCTAAACTTTTTACTGCTTAACCCTCCCCTAGAAACTGTTCCCAAAGTACAAACATTAACAGGTCCAGGGCTGTCTCAGGGAGTCAAAACTGGCCCTGGGAAAGTGATGTTTTCTGCTCATTTAGGAGCAGAAAAGGCCACAGAAACAGAAACAGAACCAATGACACAGAATGCAAAAACCTGTGGTTGCTCTGCTGCTCCAGAGAATTTCCCTATCCATTAAAACTATGGATAAACCCCTCAATAAAATCAAATTATCACCAGCAACTTCCCCTGGCACTTTGCCCACTATTTTCCAGGGAAGAACCATCTGTCTCTGTCTGCAAAGAACACAAAGGACAATTCTTTCCTCCCAAAGT
>NW_008679558.1:0-84948 GCF_000695815.1 Acanthisitta chloris | reverse complement strand
ATATTTCAATTGCCAGAAGCAGGTAAAACTTTATCTGGCACTTTTTGGATGTCTGTACTAAAGAAAATGCAATTCACACATCTATTGTGGCTTAAAAGCAGCAGGAGGACAGGCTTGATTTCTTGAAGCTCAAACAGCCATTACAAACAAAACACAAAACCAAAAAAAAAACAACCCTACCAAACCAGATTATTTCAGAACTTTATGTATCAGGCTTTACCAGTAATGTCTTCCTGAGTGCAAACCCCACCTTGGGGTGAGCTGGAAGTGTCCTTTTTCCTATCATCCCTATCACACACCCTCAAAACAGTTTCTCTTTTGTTTCACTGCATTTGTCAAATCTTCTGTTAGCCTTTTCAAGGGAAAGCATTTGGTGCAATTGCAATTCTAACAAATTCTACAAATATGTGACTCAATCATCAAGCTAATTATCATTTGCTGTTCCCTATGATTAATGAAGCATTTATAGCTGCCAAATGTATCAAAAGTAGCTTAGAATTTAGGTTTTGAGATATAATTGCCCAATTTGTTTATATATTTTTGTTTAATATAATTTCTTCCATTATGTTTAAAGATATAATTGCGCATGTTAGAGCTAATTGTCTCATCTTTCTAGACAAAACTTTTCTCTGCTCTTTCATTTCAGTCCTGTTTAATATCTTCATCAATCCTGCTTAATATCTTTATCAATGATCTGGATGAGGGAATCAAGTGCGAGTTCACAGACAACATGAAGTCGGGTGGGAGTGTTGATGTGCTGGAGAGTAGGAAGGCTCTGGAGACAGATCTGGACGGGCTGGATTGATGGGCCAAGGCCAGTGGTATGACATTTAGTAAGACCAAGGATCCGGCACTTAGGTCACAACATCCCCATGCAGTGCTACAGCTGGGGGAAGAGTAGTTGGAAAACTGCCAAGCAGAAAAGGACCTGGGGGTGATGTTTGACAGCTGGCTGAACATGAGCCAGCAGTGTGCCCAGGTAGCCAGGAAGGCCAAGGGCATCCTGGATTGTATCAGAATGGTGTGGCCAGCAGGGCCAGGGCAGTGATCGTCCCTCTGTACTCAGCACTGATGAGGCTGTTACCTTGAGTCCTACGTTCAGTTTTCGGTCCCTCACTACTTGAGAGACATTGAAGTGCTGGAATGTGTCCAGAGAAGGACAACAAAGCTGGTGAAGGGTCTAGAGAGAAAGTCTTATGAGGAGCAGCTGAGGGAGGTCAGGGTTGTTCAGTCAGGAGAAAAGGAGGCTCAGGGGAGACCTTATCACTCTCTACAACTACCTGAAAGGAGGCCGTAGTAAAGAGGGCATCAACCTCTTCTCCCAAGAAGCTAGTGACAGGATGAGATGATGTAGTCTCAAGCCGTAACAGGGGAAATTCAGGTTGAATGTCAGGAAGAATTTCTTCACCGAAAGAGTTGTCAAACATTAGAATGGGGTGCCCAAGAAGGTGGTGGAGTCACCATCCCTGGAAGTGTTCAAGAAATGACTGGACATGGCATTGAGTGCTATGGTCGAGTGGACAAGGTGGTGTTAGGTCAAACCTTGGACTTGATCTTGGAGGCCTTTTCCAACATTAATAATTCTGTGATTTTATGATTTTGGACACCAGCAATCAAATGTTGAGTTCAGATGTTGAGTTAGAGTGAATTAAAATCACTACAATCACCCATGATACTCAATGTGGAAAGGAGAGATGAGATGTGACTCTGTCAGTCACCTTAAGCATCTTTTACAATCAACTCAGAGAAAGCCACTTAGGTGTGATTCACTTCATCCCAAAGGAGAAGTCTAAAATAAGTAAGATGAGTCATGTCCCAGAAATGCTTATTTCTCACCAAAGACTTTGATGGAAGGTGTGGAGGGTTACCTTAGATTTAGTTAACTACATTTCTGATATAGGCAGAATCTCATCAGAACAGATTTCTATTGCTACCTACTCTCTCTGAAGAGAAAGGTATGAAATGAGCACAAGCAGTTCCATTAACAGTGAGAAAATTATGTTCACCAGAGAACAGCAAATTTTTAAAATAAAAAAATGAGATCCTCTAGAGAAAGTAAACATTTTTATTATATATTTTCTTTATGCTTTTGGTGTCTGGTTATCAAAATTCAGCATTTACTTTTGGGTCATAAGTACTAGAATAGCAAACTATCCTAGTGACACCTAGCAGCCATTGAATAGAACTTGAAAGAAGCCTGAACAATAATGTCACTTTTTTTATTCTAAAAGTCCTTTGGCAACATAATAGGTGTACGTGATGAGAGCACTAGGGGAACAGACCGAAGCAGGATGCTGGTGGCTGATTACTGGCCACAATCAAAGGAAAATTCATGTGAAAAAACACTGAACAAGAAAGAAGACCAGGGTGAGCCACAGGTACTCCCCTCCTAGCTGAGAATGTACTAGAAAAAATACACTGCACACCAGAAAAAGACTTGAGTACTAAGGAAATTGGGTTAAAACAAGGGAGGGCAGTGATTTTGAACAGTAACTGGGTAGGTTTTCTTTTCACAGTTATAGGCTGATGGAAGGTATAGTCCTCATTATCAGTTTGATGAGTCTAACAGCTTCTACCACAGTAGCAAGTTAAAAAAAACCACATCTGTCACAGCATTTCTACCTGTCAGTTACTCAGGGACACAGAGATTATATGGCAAGTCCAAAGTATTCCTAGAAAACTGGGTTATATGCCATCATTTATGAAAATTATACCCTGTCTCAGTGAAGCAAACAGCTAGCAGACATAGAAGAAGTAAAAGAAACATTCACTTCCTACTTAAAATGCTGAAGGAAAGGGTCTAAACAATTCTTATTACTTTTTAATGTCCTCTTTTGGATGAAAACAGGAAAGCTCTTTACAAAAAGTGATAGGATTTTGACCGAACAGAGTAGGAAATTCATAATTGGACCATTGGTACACTAAGATGCAAAAGCCTTCTCTGTTTTTCTTCCTGAAAACTGGCAATGCAACAAGAAGTAAAAAGACCTATCATGATGTGTGTGTATGCAGTAGCAGGACCAGAGCATGATCCAATATTGAATGACTGTCAAATATAACACTGTTTTAGAACTGGGTAGAAAATTCATCCCCTGTGGGGGTTTTTCCCAGAAATTCTGATACTACCTGTTCTGATGGCTAGCATTCATGCCATTTTACTGCCAGATCACATAATATTAATATCTTTGGACCTTTTTGAGTGTGTCCATCTAATCCTAGTGGGATATCTCTAGCAACAGCCATAGAGGTTAGCTCTTAGAGTCCCCTCAATGTGTCATAACAGCTCCCTCATTGGTAGAAGAGGGATGAAATTGTGTGAAAATCCCTGGAGAACTGACTAGAACTGGGCTGTACCTGAACTATTCATTAGAGATGCAGTAGTCAGTGTAGGATATATGCGCCCTGATAGAAATATATAGTCTTCTGTTTCAATGATATCAATAGCATGGTTGGGAAAGGGCATTCACAAATTTCTGGAGGAAAATTCTCAGCTTCTGAAACACACAGACATAATATGCACAGTAAGTGTGTCCAGTGTCAGCATGCATAAATTATGCAGTGTGATCATTGATTTTCCAACTGCAAGATGGAAAGGTACTCCTCATGATTACAGTAGTTGTAGCTTCACTCAGAGAACACTGGGCGTGATTTCGATGACCTTATAATACTGGGTATACAACACTTCTAGAACTAGGATCTCTACTGGTGGTGTCAGTTCATGACTAACAACACACATAGGATTTTATACAACTCATCACAACAATTGTCACACCAGGCTTTTTAGTACTGCAGTGATGTACCAGAGCTGAAGAGCAAGATGGTGGTGTCAGCTTCTATCTAGAAATGACCAGATGCTTCCTGACCACAATGAGGCAATTTAAATAAGTGTCTTGTCCCTTAAAAGCCTATACCATTTCCTAGCATATGGTCAGGAAGGATATCTGCAATCACAGATTACTAGCCTTCTGCAAGTCATTCATTCAGCCTCACATTCACAGGCCTTGGCCCTCATGGAGGATTTGAACCACCCCAAAATCCTCTAGAGGAACAGCGCAGGACAAAAGCAATCCAGGAGGTTCCTGAAGCACATTCACAATATCATCATCCTCCAGCTGAGAGAGGAGTCAATGAAGAAAGGTATTCTGTTGGATCTCACACTCACCAGTGAGGCTCTTGTTGGGAATGTGAGGGTCAAAGGCAGTCTTGGTTGCAGTAACTATGGGATGGTGGAGTTCAGGAGTTCAACAAGGAGAAGTACTAGCTTCCAGGAGAAGGACCATCTGGAAAGCAGATTGTCAGAAAAGAGGTTCCCAGTGACAAGACCACAGGCAATGAGCACAAACTGAAATGGAGGAGGAAGCATTTTTTCACTGTGAGGGTGGCCGAGCACTGGCACAGGTTGCCCAGAGTTGTGGAATCCCCCACCTTGTGATATTCAAAAGACATCTGGGCATGGTCCTGAGCAACCAGCTCTAAGTGGTCCCACTTAAGCAGGGAGTTGGTCAAGATCACCTCGAGGTCCCTTCCAACCTCAGCAATTATGTGATTCCCACCTGAAGGACTGTGTGGCACTGTCATTAACAGGTCAGGATGTACACACAAAATCATCAACATACAGTGAGTCTGAGCATAATGTTCATGTCATCCTATGACTCTTTCCTGATATTGGTGTATTTAGTTGAAACAAATTTATGAATGACATTGCTCAGAACAGCATTGTCCTTGAGATGGACTGGGTATCTAACATGAATGCTGCTGGGTATGCCCCTTCCTTTCCTTAAAACTCTCTGAAGAATTGAGTGGTGAGATGTGCCTGCAACTGCCCTGTGTGGGCACTGGCATCACTGAAGTATACTCAGCTTGGAAGTTCTGGCTTCATATCTCATGCTGTAGGTGTGACCTTTGCCATTAGCTGTTGGCTTCAGTATCAACATCAAGCAATTCTATAGCTACTGTGCAGGATTTACTAGCACATTTTTAGTTACAGTTGAGAGGCTTCATTATGCCTCAGTGAATAATACAGTTCCCCAACAAGCTGGTACATGCACTTCCTTACACATGGGCCAGAAGACAGATAGAAATGTCAACTGTGAATTGGCTATTATAACCAGAGATATTCTTCACTTTCTAAGCAGTAGAGTGACTACATACCCTGCATCTGCAAGAGCTGGGCACAGCACTGCTGAGACTTGTCACTAATCACAAGTCTAACACTAAGTGTTGAAAAATCCAGCTACTGTTCTTGTTTTCAGGCTGAAGCTCCCTTGGCACAGACTGAGGCTATGTCCTCTTGTCCTGTAACTAGTTGCCTAGGAGAGGTTGAACCCGACTTTGCTACTACCTCCTTTCATGTAGTTGTAGAGAGTGATAAGATCTCCCCTGATACTCCTCCAGGCTAAACAACCCCAGGTCCCTTGGGCATTTCTACTAGGTCTTACCCTCTAGACCCTTTACCAACTTCATTGCCCTTCTGTACACAAAGATGTGGCCCTGCATAAATGTTCTTGGACTGCATCAGTATTAATCATATTTTTCAGCATCATAGAAAACATTGTCTTAGGGAGATACAAGTGCACCTAAAATGGAATGAACCTGTTTTTCATCATCTGAAGTTCAACTCTCACTTAAAGAATTGTTTAGACTCCAGTTATGGTCAATGTAGATGAATAGGAACTTCCAAAGGGAATAAATTATATGAAAGATTTTTCAGAAGGCACATTCCTAAACAGTTTAGTTTAGAGTAGATCTATTCTTTTAGACAAATAAATTCATTTGACATTTACTCATTTAACTCCTTATTCAAGCTGAGGTTTACAGAACACCTTAAATGACATTCCTCTGTCATCCCAGAGTGGCTATTTTAATAAGAGTCAGCAAATAGGATGTTATTTTCTCTTTCTGCCAAAAGTAGCTCCTGCCCAGTAAGTCCTGGCTTAGTAAGCTCAGAGACACATTTGGCTTAAGAAATGGAAGGAACAAAATCACAAAGTAGAGGAGATAAATCTCTGCAAATGCAGCTAACATCTGAATTGACTAAGAGAAGTTAAATAACAGGAAGGTAATATAAATCTTCCCCCACTTCAGCTAAACTAATCATCTGTACACATTAAGATAGCATTTAATAAATTGTGCCCCAGGAAAAGTAAAAAATCTACTTGCTGGCAAATTCTCTGCCAACAGCAGAGTGAAGCCAAGATTACAGTGGTCTTTTAACACAGGGAACAAAAAAATCAATACCATTTTATTTTTATTAAATTACTATCAGCACAGAAAATGACTGAAGTATGTTTTCCATTTACTGCATAGAATCATATCTGCAAGGAGCTTGAAAATAATTGGATACAGAACCCTTCTGATGGAGAGGTTCAGATATCTTTATTGTTAGAGCGGATGCTTAATGTACTGCCTTCCAGTGGCCCTTCGACACAGGAGGAAAAAATCTGAGGACTCAATAATTGACTGCTGCTTCAAAAATTAATAAAAAGCACCACACATAGGCAACAGTTGTAACTATGAATGAACTGTGGTCTCAGTGGCTTTGTTCTCTTAGAAAACCTATCAGAATTTCTATTATTAAACAAAAAGCATACAGCCTCAAGAGGGGAAGAGGAGGGGGGAGGAGGTTGTCATGATAATGAATATAGAACATGTATTTTTCTTAGTGCTACTATCTTGAAGTTCGAATAATCACACAGCATTAAATATACCTGAAAGAGCATAGATCAACAAGATGTACATTTCCATTATTAACAAAGATTTCCACTTGTTCTTTACCATACAGTCTTTTTCTGGGTCTTTTCACACTTGCCTGCCAAGAAATACTCAAAGGGTAAGACAGTCTGAAGGACTGCTGCAGAATTCCTGCAAAAGAATCCTGCAAAAGAATCCTACAAGTGCACCTGCCTACCTGTCCTGAGGGAAACTCATTTTCAAACGCAGATTTTTCAGTGATTTCATCTGAAAATTTTTCATTTTTCAGATGACATCAAAGCACAGAGAATTTGAGGCTTGCTGAAATGACCTGCAGTCAGCTGAGCAGGAAGCACTCCCTGCAGAGACCTTTAAGTCTCTTGGGTCTCACCTCACTGCTGGACAGGGCTGAGACCACACACACAGCCCATGCCATTGTGTCACTTCAGGGAAGATAAGGTGAACCTGCAGTAACTCACACCTGTGCCTGCACACTGCAAAATCCAGGCAGTAATTCTCAAGAATGTGTTGCTGGAGAGGGACATCCTGAAGAATCAGTGGGATGCATATCAGTGAGATGCAACCTATAGCTGAACAAAGATGTTCACAATGAATGGCCAAGCTCTTGAACAGGCTGTCCAGTCAGGCTGTGAAATCTCCATTCTCAGAGAGTTTCAGCAGTCAGATGGAGAAGTCCCCAAGCACACTGAAAGTGTGTCTGTTTGATCAGGGGGTTGGACCACATAGGCTCCAGAGATCCCTTTCTTTCTGAATTATTTTCTGATTGAACATAGAAATGGGCTGGTGAAATTGTAGGCTACACTTAACACCAGTAAGTGTAACTTAACACCAGTAACTATTGCAACAACACATCATCAGTAGGGTAAAACTAACCTGTCTCACGACGGTCTAACACAGCTGTAAGCAATACTTCTGGGAAACTGAACTAAATCATCTCAATTATAAGAACTGTCCCTGGCATTGCTTTGGGCTGCCCCAGCTAGCAGTCTGTCAAACCATTCACAGGCACAGCTGGAGAGATGGTGCACAGCTGAGTGAACAACACACACCTTCACACACTGTCAATGAACAGTTTCTGTGCAGCTACCTTTTGGTGGCAGCTAAAAGGCTTCAGCAGTTTGGACATAAATTTTTGCATGTCAGTGGGCACCAGTGCTGGAGAAGGGTCCCAGGCCCATTTGTTTATTAGCTGAGAGCCAACGCAGGATCTACACATGTATTTCCAGGAGTACTTCCCAAGCTTTTGAAGTGGTACTGCAGATTTTACAATAAGATTTTTTGAGCTTATCACAGGATATTGCAGTCCTTAGACTCATTACTTCTTTTCTTCTTTGAGCAAACACCCTATGCCTCTCTGTTAGTAAGAGTCTGAGAAAAGTTGGCATACATCACACTGCAGACAGGTCTAGCACCATGCAAACACCACAGACCCAATTGTTATTCTAGAAGGGCACAGGCTTCCCCTGGGTCCTGCAGTGTATCTGCCAATCCAGTGAGGATCCATCTGGATCCCAGCCTTGGTTCGAGAGGCAACGGGCTCAAAACACACAACAGAATGGGAAGTATGTTACATAAAACAAAAGGAAATAAGAATATCTAAAGTGAAGTGCAGCAATATGCAAGGGCAACTGTATGAAGCAAGAATTGTTCAGATGAGTTCACCCTCTCTATGCAGTTGTGAAGAGCAAACTATATATCTCAGTTCTTTGCCAACATAAAGCTGTAGTGTGTTGTTACAACAGAGCAATGATTTTATTGGATCTTGTTATTCTAGACTAGAAAGTGTTTTACTAGTCCATCCACTAAACTAATTAAGTTCTCCTTTGTTGTTCTACAAAAAAAAAGGCTTTTTTACTTAAGAGGTATCTTTCCTGAGGTGGAAAAAAAAAAAAAAGACACTTTTGTGCCCCAAGAAGGGAAAGGCTATTCCAGTTTCCTTAAGTAGGAAACAGCAACTATTCTGGATGAGAAGCAGAAATACTCATGGCATTATTCTGCAGATAGGCATTATCAATGACTGATCTGCTTGAAAAGGAAATAATTGCAAAATAGATTTGGCTCAGATGAAAACAAACAAATTCAAATTCTCGACAGAACAGGCAGTCTTAAAAATTCTATTCAAGCCTGCCAACATGTTCCATTAAACCACAAGAGCAAATGTTTTGGTTCTAAGCACTTGTTAAGAAAATTAAGGAAAGAATGAATTAGATTCACAAAACTGCTGCCTTAATTCCTTAGCTCAGGCCCAGACTTCCTCTAAAATACCTCAACTCTGGTTCAGCACTTCAGCAAGGAACTTTCCTTTATTCATCTCTGCAGAAATGGGTTTGGTTTTGTTTCACAGAGCAGTGCTCAAAACATCAGGTTTGTTATTGACAAGGGAGAGAACTTGCTCTGAGCCTCCCTTTTTAATCAAATTCCGCCTTGCATAAATAATTAAACGTCCAGTGCAGCAGCAGTTAACACCTTTCAGACCAATGTCTAATCCACCAAATGAGAGAGATGTCCTTCTTCAAGCTCTGCTTTCTGAACCAAAGCTTGCTTGGTTCACCTATTAAAGGGCACTGAGTCTCTTATTAGGAGAAATGAGACAAGAGCACCCCTTTCTTTTACATGACTGATTTGAGTGGATCATCCAGTTCTGATGAAAATTTGTTCTCACATAACTGGAAAAAAATATTCTGTATAAAATTAAAAAAAAGAAGTCCTTACCTGCTACTAGGCTAGCAATGCCTACTACTATGGTATTGCTAAAGCTGTTCTTTTGGTCCATTTTTATATTTTCAGATTTTACTATAGAATTATTGAGCCCACGGTTTTGTTAAGTAATTCAGTGGAGGGTCTTTGAAATTTCTATGAGGGTCTTCACTCTTCCAGCCAGTTATTAACTCAAAGGAAATATTTCCCTTTTCAGTGATGTCTTAGGTAACCTGTGGATGACCTTTATAGTCCAGATAATTTAATTTTTTTTAAAATTTCTCATACAGCCTCAGGTTTATTTATCAGCGTTACAATGTCCACAAAGATTTTTTTGGTTTCCCAGTCCTTAAAAGCTGTTACTCCATATCACATAAATGTAAGGCACTATTTAGCATCATCAAAGTCTATAGACATAAGGAACCCTTCTAATTGCATTTTTAGAAGAACATCTTTCAAAGGAAATAAAGTCAGTGAGAAGCATGAGATGTAATTGGATAACATGATTGCAACACACCACACTGCAATTCAAGAAATTCCCCAACTCAGCCAATATTTCCCAGTAATTAAAAATATCAATCACTACTGCATTCCTTTGTCATGCAGAGACAGGTTGAAACTTTAGATACCTATATTCCTAGAGGTATAAACAACAATATCCATGGAAATTTTGTCTTATTTGAGTTTCCATGGAAACAGTGTTTATGGTATTGCAGTGTTATCAGGGGAAGAAAATGAGTTATAAATAATAAAGAGCCTAATGTTGTTTCCCTTGGTCTTGTTGAACAGCTCCAGGCACTGAGACAGATGAATTGGACAGAAATGGAAGACAGCAGCTGTAACACCAATGCTTGTTATCGACTGTGCTTTATTACTGGAAAACTCATATAACTGCTTGTCATGGTTTAACCTCAGCTGGCAACTAAGTACCACATAGTCACTTGTTCACTCTCCCTCAGTGGGTTTGAGGGGGAGAGAATCAGAAGGGTAAAAGTGAGAAAATTCAT
Organism: Acanthisitta chloris; assembly: GCF_000695815.1. Classification (NCBI taxonomy): domain Eukaryota; kingdom Metazoa; phylum Chordata; class Aves; order Passeriformes; family Acanthisittidae; genus Acanthisitta; species Acanthisitta chloris. The sequence goes on along the minus strand of NW_008679558.1, from coordinate 74,533 downwards.
GGGTTGAGATAAGAACAATTTAGTAATTGACATAAAATCAAATAGTTAATAGTAGTAATAATAATAATAATAGTAATTTTAATGAAAAGGAAAATAGAAAAGAGACACAAATGATGCAAATGGAAACAACTGTTCACCACAAACCAACTGATGCCCAGCCAGTTCCTGAGTAGCAGCACCCTGGCCAGCCTTCCCCCGAGTTTTATTGCTGAGCATAACACCCTATGGTGTGGGATATTCCTGTGGTCAGTTGTGGTCAGCTATCCCAGCTGTGTCCCATCCCAACATCTTGTGCACCCCCATCCTCTCCCTGGTGGGGTGGGGTGAGCAGCAGAAAATGCCTTGATTCTGTGCAAGAACTGTTCAGCAATAACAAAAACATCCTTGTATTATCAACATTGTTTCCAGCACAAATCCCCATACTAACTGCTATAAAGAAAGTCATAGAATCATAGAATCATTAAGGTTGGAAAAGACCTCTAAGACCATTGAGTCCAACCTTTGATCAAACACCACCATGCCAGCTAAACCATAGCACTAAGTCATTTCTTGGACTTTTCTAGGCATGGTGACTCTACCACTTCCCCAGTCAGCCTGTTCCAATGCTTAACCACCCTTTCAGTGAAGAAATGAACTCTATCCCAGTCAAAACCATCATACTGTTAGAGCTTCATAATGTGATTGTGCCAAATTAGTTTTTATTAACTGTGATACCCCCTAAAGATCTAGCTTTCTTAGAAATAATTGGCTATGCTATTTTCGCTTTAGTAATTTGCACAATTCTAACTCCTTTAAAGGTTCCTTTCAATCCAAACTATTCTATAAGAAGATAGAAACTCATCCGACATAGACAAAAAGAAAGACATTTATCTAGTTTCACAACGAAGTTATTAAAGAACAGCTGTGGCACTGCAAGCTTTTAATACATGTGGTCTTCCCTTCCCATACATACAAATTAAATTTACTGTTCCTAAATAGCATTTGCAAATATTTGCATGCACATGAACAACTTCCTGTGATATTCAACATCACATTTCCTTAGAACTAGGCTAGAAGCTTTTGTTCAAAATGTTGTCACAGTGAAGGTGAGAAAATTTATGCACTGCCTGGCAATAATATACCAGACTACAACGGTCACAAGTTTTGTTAACAGCTTACTAAAATCAATGGATTATTGCAGTTCTTCTTTTGCCTTCAGCAAAACCCCAGCTATAGCCAAGTGAGAGGTTTCTGCCTTTGCAATGTGCTGATTCCATTTCACTGGTTACAGCAAATTAAAAACATTTATATTTATTTTATTTAAAGGATAAAATCAATAATGATTCAGACTCTTGGCCTCTTCAGTGAATTGTCAGGATTATTTTGGAGGATTATTCCATTGGCAGAAGCACTTAGCAAATCTATCAAAAATATGAGCAGAGCTTTCTCAACAGAGTTTATTTTTTAAAACAGATGCCAGGCTTGTGCTTTTATAGCCATATCCAGATGTCTAAATTTGGAAACGAAAGCTTTGCATATCATGCAGTTTCTGCAAAAGGGAAGAGGAGGTAAGAAGTGCCCCTTTTTTGCCTTTTTTTTAAAAAGTCAAGGCAGCCTTCTACCAGCAATACCTAAATATGGATTTAGGAACTGGAAAGACCATCATCATGACAAGAGAGACTGATTTCACCAGTCTCTCTTCTGCTATTCTGCAATTCAGAACAGCAGGGTTCCAGTTCCACTTTCAGTAACCAGTGAGTGAGTCTGGACAGGTATCCTATGCGGGTCCTGAGGTGGCCCTTTCTAAAAGAAATAAGTGGCAGATGATAGTCATTTCCCTATGGCCTAGTAGGAGCTTTCCAGTTACTTTGCCATCTCCATCAAACTGCGTATTTTTATTAGGCTTACTGCAAAACCTGTCATGTAGGGGTTGTGGAGGAGATTGAGAAGCAAATAGTCTGTAATGTCATCAGATTAAATATGCTAACATGGCTTTTAGAGAAATGACAGACACTCTGCAATCAGTTACACCTCTCTTCTTACTTACTAAAGGTCATAAAAGTCTAAGAAGATAGAGTCAAAATAGTCCTTGTAAGGGGGAAGCAAAAGCTATTTTATATCTTTAATATATTTTCTTTCAACAATGTGGAAAAGCAGTATAGGTCAAAGACAGTTGTAATTATGTAAATTATTTCTATAGCTATGAATATTATTTCTACATCTATTATTTCTTGTTATCTGGGTGAAAGAAGGAAAATTCAACTTCTTTTTTCCTGCAGTAGAGCTAACATGCTCTTATCTGGACTATCAGTGGTAACTTGGAGCCCTCTAGCTCACAGTTCTTTTGTGATATTTTGAGGTCTATTACAGCATTGCTAATTGTGTTTGGAAACATTGATTTTAGGAAAGAGATGGAGTGTACTACATTAGAAAGCATTTGAGCCTTGGCAAAAATATATTGCATATGCTGGAAAGGAAGTAAAGATTGACTTGTACTTGTACCCCATGGGGAAAGCATAAATACTTGTTAATTATAGAGGAAGCTAACCACTGAGGTAGCTGGGGACACAAATTCATATTTCCAAACAAAGAAAACTAAACATTCACTTACACAATCCCACTAGAGAAAGGGCTGTGCAGTTCTTTCTGCATTAAATGAGTTATCTCCCCAGGGCAAACAAATACAGACAGCAGCCCAGCACCACTCCGAGTTGACAGAATGAGAAAGGCTGATTGAGTGGAAAAGAGTAGCCTTGTCTTCTCATGGCCTGCATCTTAACTATCCTTTACAACACCACGGTGAGGCCACACTGTCACATCCTGGCTCCACCAGCACCCTCATGAGATGCTGTGGTTCCCTGCAGCTCTTGGATCTCTCATTGTCCTCACCAGTAAGAGAACAATCAAAATTAACTTCAGTGGGCAAGGAAAACTTTTCAATAAGCTTTAGCCTGTGATCACAGAAGGAATAGGTAACTCATTGAGTGCTGCTTATCCACTGTGTCCAGTATAAAGGCCATTGCCCCCATATCAGCCAGGCTACTCCTTTTGGGCAGCTTGCTCTCCCAGACCTTCTTCACCCATGAAAAGTCCTGGGGCCATTGGAAGCCCCAGGGGCTGTGTCCAGAGCACAGCTTCAAGCAACCATTTCATTCAGTTGCTACCATGCTTGTGTGCTGACAGAGGCTTAGCCTGTGCCTGTTGGCTGCCACCCAGATCAAGCAGCCTTCACAGGAGAGCAAGGACCCAGCAGAGCACATATCCACATTGTACCCAGTAAACCACATGGATGAGGCCACTGTGTCTTGGAGGAGAGGAAAGTTTAGTATATGACCAGTCACAATGGCCATTTGTCGCAGAAAGAGGAAGATCCAGGACCACCATGCTTGCTACAGCTGGCACAGAGATATAGTAGGTAAATTTGAGCTCTGCATCATCAAAAGCATCAATAGCAGCACCTCAACCTCCACCCTTGATGATTACTTTAAAGCTGCTGAAAAGAAAAAAACAAAAAGTAGACATGAATACAATTTCTATCCAAGCAGAGCAATAAAAAACCAAAATCATTGCTTCCAGTGCTGTCCTCTGCATATGTAGTTCTTTCTCCACATGATTTTTTACTTGTAGTAGAAAACTCATAAGAATACAAAGCAGCTTGTCTGGTAGCTGCTGAAATGCTGCTTTTAGTGACACCCTATATGGCTATGTTAGAGGCAGTAGATGGAAGAGACTCTGTTGTGCCTCTTTGATCATAATTGGAATATAAATAACTGTTTGCTCTAGTCAGATACATTCTGCACAGTGGACATAAATTAAGATCAGAAAAACAGTAGCCTTTGAATGTATGACGAACAAATGCTTGTGTTGTACTTCTATAAAAGTAAAAGAAGGAATTGAAATCAAACCCTGTGACAAATTATTCTGTGTTGTTGTACATGTTTAGTGAAAATACGGGTAGAGGTAGAGCTCTCAGGCTCAATTCATAGATGTCTTTGTATAGTTATTTGTTTCCTTATTTGTACTATTCACAAAGGATTGTAGTACATAAGATTAGTGCAGCTAGACAAAGCAAAGCCTTGCTGCATTAGCACATGACTAAACATGCTATCTGGACAAAAACAGGAGTGAGGCTGATGAACTGATTGAGTGAAAACCCATTGCACTAGCTTATAGTGAGTGTGGTATGGTGGAAAAGGCAACCACACAATGCATTAGCTTGGCATAACACCAATTGCACTAGCTTATAGTGAGTGTGGTACGGTGGAAAAGGCAACCACAAAATGCATTAGCTTGGCATAACACCGGAAAAACAGGATCAGTAAAATTAACCTGTTCAGCATGTATGAGAATAAACCAGTTCAGTTTAGGCAGAAAGAGGTGCATGCCCCAGTTTTTATTAAAAAATTTAAAAAATTGTATACCTATTGATTGAAAATGGGATTGGGGGAGTGGAGTAGAGAAAGAAGAGAGAGCTGAAGGGAATGAGGGAAATAAAGAAAGGTCAAAGACTAAAGAAAGAAGTTTTCAGAGGCTCACATAGATGGAGAGGATGCAAAGATTTATTCTCAGTCCAGCTGATAAATGATATCTTGAAAGGGAAGTGTAACAGGAGTGGAAAGATTATGAGTCAAAATACAAGGGCACTGTTAATAATTCATTTCACTGCCCTGCGTTTTGTTTTCAAAACTGTGAACCCTTGTCTTAACCTTCACTTTGACAGAATAAAGAAAACTGATTCCTTTTTATCCGTAAGCCTCATCTATTAAAAAAGTCAACTCTGAATGAGACTACAAATAAAAAGGTTCCCCATTCTTTTGAGCAGTGAGTTGAACAGAATGAATAGGCAAACTCACAGAGGGCCTTTCATACAGAAAGCATTAGGAAAGTCTAGAAAATTGGGGCACACATTTCACACCCCTCTACAAAGGCCTGTTTTGGTCTGGGAACACTGACAGCCATGCTGTCAAGATAAATCCTTTTTGGCAGATGATAACTAATATAGACCCGAAAAGCCACATAACATCTATGAACCCCAGAATTAAACACTCTTAATATCCATCAGAAATAGAATTCTGAGCTATGAGCCATATAAAACTGAGCAAATCCCAGTTAATTGCAAGAATCTACAGAAAAAAAAAGGCCACAAATCAGCCATTAGTTTGTTCTACCTATCACCAGTATCATACCACCTGCCCATCACTACTTCTTATGTGACTATCGTTCAGTATGGGTTCAGTCCCCTTCAAACCACAATTGATTGCTTTCTAAGGGTACAGAGATTATAATAAGGTTCATAATAACAGAATTATATATAAATAAGTAATGAGATATAAGTGAATGGAAAATTAGTGATGTGCTCTACTGACACTAAGGAGAAGATTGTATCGACAGCATCATCTTTTCAGTGCAGCATATCTTAAGTATACAATAGGATCCTCAGATGAATCTGATGTATTTGGTTTACTGACAAGGTCTTGGTAGCAAGGGGCAGTGCAGGGGTGGTCTCTGTGAAAAAAGATCAGGAGCTGCACCTGTGTCTCAGTCAGCTACAACATGGACCCAGACATGGCTGTGCCAAACAGAGATGTTGATGACATCTCTGTGACAACATGTTTAGGAAAGAGCGAAAAATGCTGCACAGCAGCTGTGAGAATGACTGAGAAAAAATCAGGGAGAAACAACTCTGCAGACACCAAGGTCAGGGGAGAAGGAGGAAAAGTAGATGCTCCAGAGAGTTCCCTGTAATCCATGGGATGAAGCAGGTTGTCACTCTGCAACTCACAGAAGTTGACAGTGGAGCAGACATCCACCTGCAGCCCACAGAGGACTCCACACCAGAGCAGGTGGGCATGCCTTGAAGGAAGATACAGCCTGAGGAGCAGGGTTTCTAGCAAGACTTGACACCCATGGGGGAACCTAGGCTGGAACAGTCTATTTCTGAAGGACTGCATCCCCTGGAAAGGACCCATGGTGGAGCAGTTCATGATAGACTGTACCCCAAGGGAGGGATCCTGCATGGGGCAGTGAAACAGCATGAAGAGGAAGAATAGGTGGAAATAAAGTGCTATGAACTGACAACAAGCCCCCATTCCTCATTCACCTGAGCTGCTCTCAGGGCAAGGAGGTAGAAAAATTGGAAATGAAGCAGTGAAGCTGAGACTGGAAAAAGTGGGAGGAGGGGGTTTCAGTTTTATTTTTGCTTCTCACTATCCTACTCACTATCCATTTTTAGCTGTCAATAAATTAAATTAAACTTCCCCAAGCTGAGGCTGTTTTGCTGTGACAGTAATTGGTAAGCGATTTCCCTGTTCTTATCGAAACCCAAGAGCTTTTCCATCTTAATTTGTCTCTTTGTCCTGTTAAGGAGGGGGAGTGAAAGAGTGGCTGGGTAGGCTTCTCACAAACAGCCAAGGTTGAATTCTATCAAACATTTCTAATGTAAGAATACAAAAGAAAAAAAAAGTGGGGGGAGATGTTTTTTAAAAAACGCAAATATATTGATTAAGTCATATTTTAAGATTTGGTACCAGCAGGGAGAAGTGTGTGACTTGTACTACAACACGATAGTGATTTGGCTCTCCAAGTTCATTCCATCTATGCTCTTTAGACAGTCCAGTAGAGTCGTTCATTCTCTGAGAAATGAGTTTGGGATTAGTTTAAGAACCCACTAAAAGTCACTACTATTGCACAAAAATAAAACTAGAAATATATTCTCTTGATTCTATAAATGACTTAATGGCAAAACTTCAGAAATTACAGCTGGGAGTGGTCATTGTTTCCCCTCTCTGTTACAGCAATCATGAGAGTGCTACAAAACTGGGAGCTTTGCCCAGAGGAAGGACTTAGCTTTCAAGTGAACTTCACAGGTTCAGGGAATTTGAACTGAACATAAAATTTGATGCATTAATTGGAGCACTTGTCAAATGTAACATTTTTAGTGCATGATGATGTCTTCATTAATCATGATGATAGTATGTGTATGAAAGCCAAAACGGAGAGAAAAGCTGAAGAGACCAGATTGCAATTACTTCAAACCCCCCACAGGAGGGAAGAGCTTGAGAATTGGGGGTTTATACATTCCCATTTGCAGGATACTAAGAAATACAGGGCCATGTCCTAATTTTAGATATGTTTTTTGAGTTCCTGCTACCATTGTCTTTGGTACGTGTGCTTCCAAAGTTGCACTGTGCCCCTCTGCCTACTTATTCTTACTTGGTAGCAATACAGATGAGAATTGAGTTAAAATTAATTTGAGTTTTTACACAGAAGAGAGGCTGAGTCTTTTCTTCCTCCAGGAGAAATATGATTAAGTTTTTCTATTTCACTTTGTCCTACAAACAGAAGATATCCATAAATTATAGCAGCATAAAGCCTTGGCCTTTTCACATCCTGATAAAGCAGCTGTTTGAAGAATGTTTTTCATTTCTTCAGCTCATTGAAGAGATGCTCTACTTTTCCCAATGGGTCCTTTGACTCTTCAAATTCACTCTTTCAGTTTAGTTGCTTACCTAATATGACATTGATGTTTTCATTTATCTCATTTGTGGTATGTGAAAGGTCTTGTCAATAGGGATTTGGCACATCTTAAAGTTTCAGTAAGGATTCTTTTCCTTTTTAATGAAATCATTTCCTAATACTGGGGTTTTTTAGTGTGTCACATTGAGCTGACAAGAAATTGTTTCTTTTCAAGGTTCCAGAGACTTCTCCCAAGGTAGCTACAACTCAATCAGCATAGAAAAAGTCTTAAAAAATGTTTTTTTAATTTCAAAGGGCTGGAGGTCTCAGTAGCTCCTTACTATCATATGAAGAGGCGACTATAGCTGGAGTGTGCCAGATTTAATTATAAAAGAGCTCAAATGCAGATCAGCAAAACTCTCTTAAAGGTTAGCATGTTCCAATATGCTCTGTATAAAGTATTGCAACTGAAATACAGCATCTTCAAAAGGCTTAAGAAAGAAGTTGCTTGCTAGAGTAAGCAGGAACCATGTTACTTATGGGAAAACAGATGCTGTCGTAGAAACAGGAAGGTGATCAGTCTGTGTGTTCAGCATCATCACGGAAAAGGTCACCAGCTGGTTCTGTTTTTCAGTCTCATGAGAGCGAACACCAGCATGGAAGCTACTGATCATTTAATGGGAGCAATGGAGACCTGCCCAATGTGACCTCAGGCACAGCTGCAGTGGTCTGTGACTTTCAGGGGGAAGGGTCATGTCATCTCCATCTACACCCAACAGATGGGCTGCCCAAAGCAAAGATCAGAGAGAAGCAAAGGGTCAGGGAAAAGAGAGTGCTCTGATAAGCACCCCAGGTAAAGGGCAGCTCCCTCACATACCCCAAACTGTCCACTTATGTCATGCATTGTGACCTTAAAGACATTGTCACTAAACAATGTCAGTGTAGCCAAAAAAATTTCCTAAAAGGTTTGATGATCTAGTAATCATGGTAAGGTTGGATTTGATGATCTTGGGGTCTTTTCCAACCCAGCTGATTCTCTGATTCTATGATAATCTATTTAAGATTATATCCTCACAGAAAGCATCTGCTTTTCATTCTTCTTCAAAATACTTTGTAGTACTTCACTGAATGATGAGACGTGGAAGTGCTCTTACCTCCATTGCACAGGCTTTGAATTGAGACACAGGAAGGCCTAATAACCTTAATTTAAACACAGGAATCTGTTTAGGATCTTACCTACTTCATGTGCCAATGCCCTGATGCATGGCACATTCCTCTAGCTACACTGGAACCATTTTCCAGTATATGAGCAGAGTCAGTTTGGCCTCTGTTCTTTGTAGGACTCTAATTCTAGATCTAGCCACAGAAGACACCTAGAAGCCTAGGGAATAATTAATTAGTATAGCTTCACAGCCCTAACAAGATGTTTCACCAGGCATAAGCTATCTCAGTATGAAATTCTAGGTTTCATTTACAGAGTATGAACCTAGTGATGATTTTAGCACATTGTACTAGCCCAGCTCTCATTCAGGACTCCTCCTCTGCTAAGGAAAACCCTGTGGGAGAAAATTTTTAAGCTTCTTATGACACAAATGGTCTTTCTTCTGAAGGCAAAAGGAGAGGAAAATGAAAATATATTGACATTTTTCTAGGCAAATAATCTTGGGTCTGAAAATCAGGTGTGAAAAATTCAGGAAAGAATACAGCAATGCCTTTGAATGCTTGGCCTTATATGTCAGAATTTGAGAACTCACCACATGCCAAGAAGTGCCAGCAATCTCAGGGAAGGTTGGCCACACAGCTATCATCAGCAACAAGTTCTTATCACACAAAGAAAAGGGGTGTCCAGAAGCAGCTACTCAAGATGGAGAATGTCTGAGACACCTACTTTTTCTTGGGGATGATGAGGAAGCTGGAAAGTGTTGTGAGCAATGGCTTCTCTTTCTTTTGCTGTTGGTGGTGGTTTTGTTGTTTGGTTTTTCTTTCTGAGGAAAAAGATAGGAATTTGGGTACTCCAGAACAGTCTAGCAGCTGTGAGGCAGCAGGTAGACATAAATGATCGACCAAATCACAATTTTATCTCCCCATTTTGTTTAAGATGAAACATAAACTATCATCAGATCTTTATTGTGGTTTAAACACATGCCTCATAGCTGATCCAACAGATGGTACTGCTTCAGCATAGCAGTTTAACTGGCTGTGCTTATACAAATAGTCAAACATGGCAAATGATCTTTTGCATTCTTCCAACATACCCAGATTGCCTCTTCTTTGATAAACTCATATGCTAAAATAAAATGTATGCCAAGTGTTTTTCCACTCAAGATAACTGAAATACCTTCATCTACTCTATGCAACAGCACACAGAAACAGACCAGATTATTTCTAAGAGATGTTTGTGCATATTCTGAAAAAATGGCTTTGTAAGGCATTTAGGAAATTAGAATGCTTTGTACATGTTGGCTACTGAGTCAGTTAGGAGAATAGGAACAATCTGTTTTACTATGTCCCTACATTCTCATTAGTGACCAGATGTTTCCCAGTGATGTACCCAGGCAACTCTTATTGAAACCAACAGGGTCTGCCTGCACCAGGGGTAGATGATCTTCCATTTAAGAAATGGCAAACTGAGGGAGAAGGAACAATATCTGAGTATATTAAGCTTTGTGTGGGAAGAGTCCTAGTCCAGGTTCTGATGGTTCAAAAGCACAGAATTAGACAGAGTTGCCTAATTTGTTCTGGGTTTGCTTGAATGTTAGGAGTGTCTCAGAGAAATACACATGCTCTTCATGTACATGTCCTCAGAATAGCTGGCTGTTTTCATCATTATTTAATCAAAGTTGAAATATTCACTTATCCAAATAAAGAAAGACTGTAAAAAATTAAAAATACAAATCCCTTCACTCATTTGCCTTTCACAGAGAGATTATTTCCCAAGTATTTCCCTTCTTCTTGCCACAGGCTTTTCTGCTCCCAAACAGCAGCAAGTCAGGCTCTTACTGCCATGGTTACCTGCCCTTCCCCTAAGATTACACAGCTTTCTGAGGTAACCTGGATTGTATGTTCAGCTGCTTTTTGGCCCTTTTTCCTGACAATGTGAAGTATCTTTTTCAGGGGAGATCAATAAATAACAGAGCCACCTCCCAATCTGCATGGGTGCTTACCCTTTTAAAAAAATTCCACCCTCCTTCTTTTATGTAAAGTACTTTAAGCCAATTTGAAAAAAGATAGACAATCAAAATCTAGCAGTATTTTTTTGGTCTTGTAAACCATTGCTTTTGATCTACCTGGAGTGAAGATAGAAGTTCTATTAAGTTTTTCTTTGTGACAGAACACAGGAGGCCAATAAAACTGAGAAGGAAGAGGACGAGCCCTGAATAGCAGGCAGACTCAGACCATCCAGTTAGCAGGAGTCACTACTGAATGCAGACAGAGTCTCTCGAACACTGGTATGGCAAAAGTGGTTACAGGCTGCAAGGCATTACTTCCTACTTTTGAAGAATCATAGGATTTGTGTTATCCATTATATCAAGGCACAGCCTAAGGAACAGCCACTAGAGAAATCAGAGGGAAAACAAGAAAACTGAAGTATCCCTCTGGAAATCACACTAGCAATGTAAATGTCAGAGGTGATATTTGTTCCACATGATTCCTCCAAACAATATACGTTTATGGTAAAGAGTCTCAAGATAATGCTTCTATTTTATTTCTTTGTATCTAAAGTGATTTAGCAAGCATTCCTATGCTCCCTGTAAAGCCATTCATTACACTAGTCATAAATATTTGAATCTGGTATGTTCTGTGATGTTTCACTTCCTTCAGAAGTTTATAACATCTGCTTCTGATTCTGTCTAATTTTTCTGGCAAACCAGAGAGAATTATTAAAAAATCCTGTTTCTATGAGACAAGCTAGAGTTATTTGTAAAGAAATACACAAGCGGCTGCAGAGAATGTGTTTCAATAAACCTGTTACATGACACCCAGAGACTGCCTTTGGAAGCAGAGCACTGGGTAGTGGAGAACTTGGACTGCCCAACCATAGTAAGGTATCTCCTTAAAGCCTTTACAAAACACGACAGGAATATAAACATCAACATGACACCAGGAAGGTACAGTACATAAAAAAGGAATTTAAAGAAAGAGATGACTCATCTTGAGGCCTTTGAAATTACACTAAGCGTAATCTGTCTTCCAAACCTGAATACAATAGTTAAGTTTATAAACCTACAGGCCTTTTGTGAGTGTGAGATCTGTCACCCATCAGATACAGCTTTCAACAGACCATGCCAAATGAAATCCAACATGCCATTCCCTAAAGGAGTGAGAAATAATGCCATCTATTGCAAAGCAATATAAAGAAACACGCTGGAAAAATACTAGAGCAGCTGGGAGAGGGTGTCCTTCACTACACGCTCTAGAACAAATCTCATGTACTATGCAGGATGAAAAACCTATTTTTGGTAGCTTGTCTTCTTTATTAAATACATTCACATCTTGTCTCCAGACTTCCCTCCCAAATATATATATATATACACTATATATGCATATATATATAGTATAGGGTAGCAAGGCTTCTAGAGTAATATAATGCAAGCAGCCCTTTTTCAGTGGGCTGACTCATCAGTAACCAATGTATTCAGGCAAAGTGTTACAACTGCATAGCAGTTCTCACTGGAAGTGGCAAAACCAAAGAAAACAACGCAACCACGTATTTTATGTGGATATATACATATTCCAACAGTACTGTTATTTCACACTACTGAAAGAGTGCCTGGGCTTAGCAGGTTACAACATGGATCATTTCCTTTACTTGTGGCTCACCACCCACTGACCAACACACAGCCCATACCCAAGCAGTGATTGTCCCCCTTCCCCATCCAGCTCCTCCCAGTTTATATACTGGGCATGGCGTTCTATGGTATACAGAATATCCCTTTGCCTGGTTCAGGTCTGCTGTCCTGGCTGTGTCTCTCCCAGTGTTTTGTGCACATCCTCACTGGCAAAGCACAGCAACTGAAACTTGTTGACTTAGGGTAAGCGACAGCCAAAACATCAACGTGTTATCAGCATTATTCTCACACTAAATCCAAATCACAGCACTGTACCAGCTACTAGGAAGAAAACTAACTCAATGCCAGCTGCAACCAAGACACTTTCTTTCCAACAATAAACACAGCATCCTCAGCACTTCATAAGAAATGGAGAAGGGCATCTCTAGAACAACAGTCACAGAGGGGGTTTTGCTCTGGTGTCAATTATTGTACCACTCATATGTTTTATTGTACTGCTAGGTAGATTACTAGCATTATTTCTCATGTTATTTGTAACTAATTGCTCCTGCCCTGTTGCAAATAATTGTTCTGTTCTTTTTTACAAATTCGTTGCAAGTACTTCAGTGTTCCCATTCAAGGACTGAGAGAGATTCATTGCTAGTACATCATGTAGTAAACAGCTCTCCATTACCAAACATCTGCATCAAAAAAATACTCCATGAGTTAAGCAGTGCTGTTGCACCAGGATGATATTCATAGCATGCATTGCTATATAACTATCTGTCTTACAGTAGAAATTACCACCCATGTGTTTTGAATGCTAGGCTTTGTTTTGTAAAGAGACTTTTATTTAAGCAGAAACTCAAGATACCTGACAAATGATACTAACCATCTGGCTTTAAGATGCACTGATTTCCCAAAAGACTCCTAGGAAAGTAACCTAACTACATCTCATGTTTCAAAATATGCAGAGCAGGACATCTGCTTAGCCTATTTTGTTTCTGACATTGCAGTCATGCACGTAAGAAGTTCACAGAGCTTGTAATAACAACAGTAATAATGAGACTTCAATAGGTTACGGTTTATTGCTTGAATCTTGGTATAAAAAATCATTACAGAACAAGAAAGTTCTCTTTCATTAAGGACTTTGTTGTTCTTCTCCAAAGTTGAGTTTATTAAACCGATCCAATAATACGTGAACCAAACACCTCAGTTTTATAATTATCAAGTTGTTAGTCTAATCCTGGCTGTGGTAATGTTACCAAAAGGGTGCAAAGGCTTTTGTAATTAAGTCATTGACTGAACAGGGTTCTGACTAAATTATATGAAGAAATATTATTTTTCTTAAAAGATTATTTGGGGATTTTGCAGCTAAACTGAAGTTAGCATAGATAAGGTTTACTTAACAAAATGTCTAAAAGCATTAGGGTCATAAAAAGGGGAAAATAAAGACAGAAAATGTTACTTTACACTTGTGGATATAAATGGTGGAAAACATGATAGCATAAATCAGGGAAAATAGATTAGATTTCACCTGCACAACAGTCATTCAAAGCCTGATTGATTGTCTGTCTAAAGAAGGCTTGAGTCATTATTGGTTTAAGTTGCAGGTATGAATTAGAAAAAATAAAACCTGTTTCTGAAAACTTCAGAAAGGAATAAAATAGTGGGCCATGCCCCTCAGCCCTTGAGAGCCCTTCAGAGCCCTTCAGTGTAGGACAAGACAAGTTTCCTGGCAAAGACTAATGGTAGTGCTGTGCTAGGGGACTTTTACTCAAAAACTCAAGGTGAAAATAGAAAACAATGCATTTAAAGGCTAGAAAATCACACAGAGTACCATGTATTTGTCTATTCTATATTATTGCACTGAGATCACTGAGACAAACAGCCTATAGGTCAAAGAAGCCAGAAAGTTCAGACAGACCCCAACAACAGTCAAGCTGATCTCCTTAACCAGTCCATAAGCCTAGCTCAAAGTTCCTTACTCACAAAAGTCATCATTGTCAAGAAAAGCACTTTACTCATACTGCTGCCACAGTGCAGCAAGAACATGTATGTCTGGCAAAGGGTTAGTAGGACTGGACTCCAAGTAAGTCCCACTGGCCATGTTCCCATTGCCAACTTCAAAAAGGATGAGGAGCAATCCCTGGCACCAAGACCAAACGGCAGTGGCAAGCTCAGAGTCACACTGCCAACACCTACATGAATTGGGTCTTAGAAAGAGCCAGCTGGAGAGGTACAAAGCAGAGTAGGGGGAGAATTAACAGTCACATAAGGATCCAGTACTCAGGGTCACTCCTTCTGCCAATTGTAGCCATCACCATAATATTCCAAAGTGCAGTATCTGGCTAAACAATATGTTTCTTGCTTTACAGGCCTTTAAGATAGCCCTTTAGACAACCAGTTCACAAGCTGTGATGTACATGACACCACACTATCCATCTTCAAAGACAAGAGAGACTTCACTTATTACCTAAAGTCTGTTTTGAAAGCCTTTTTTCTTCTTAACTCTGAGGTTCCCATCGAACCTAATGTTACATGATACTTGTGAAGTGATGACATAAATTAATAATACTGTTCTGTGGCCATAATCAGACTCCCAGCACACCATTTCCCCAGATACTGTTATGTAAGAGCATTTTGTTATTTATAGTTAGGCAAGTTCATCCACTTCTACAAGTTGAATTAAGAATGGTCTAAATAATTAGACCATTACTGTTCCCCTAATGATCTAATCTGTTTCAAGTGTAAACACAAGAGAAAGAAATCAGGTCAGTCTTGTTTTCATTGATTTTTAATGAAAAAAACCATGAAATATACTCTAACCTAGTTTGTCCTTTCCTTTTTCAGATCAATAAGAAATCAGTAATAGCTTTGCTTTTAGCAAACAGGGACTATGTTCATTAAAACATTTTGCTGTTTCAACTTTGATCTTACCAAACACATTAAGAAGTAGGTCACTTAGAGTGTCTTTTTCTTTTTAATTGAAATCAACAAAGCTGACCCTGGCAGGTAAAACTAATCAGGTCATTAAAGAAGTAGCAATATTTTTAATTATGAGATATCTTCTATTCAACTTGGAGTTTTTTCTAAATGAAATGAGTTTGAAACCAATGTATGAGAGAAGTAGTTCCTGAGAAATTTCTATGAACTTTGAGGAAGAACTTGAAATTTAGCCATCATGGTCATCGGCCTTGCAAGAAGGCTGAATAAGACTCTAGCACATCTTCTCCACTCATGTAAGCAGAGGCAAATCCACAAACACACAAGCAGATATTCCTCTTAATGTATTTAGGGATTAAACCTCTTGTGACAGAAGTTAACGGTGTCCCATCTATGGATCAGGATGTCTGTCAGCTCTGGTGTCCTTCAAAACGTCTTCTCAGGTCCCACGAAAAAACTGCAACTTCTGTCTGAGCTTTAGATTGCGTGAATCAACACATAATGCATAAAGCTGATCCTCACAGTGGCAGTGGCTTGTTTTATATGTTCACAAAAAACAATCCAACAAATATCAGCCCATCAAGGAAATTTGTAGCAGTCACTTAAATTATCTTTTAGATACAAAGAAGATATTCACATATATGAAAATCATAACTAGGAGGTTAGTTCTCAGATCTCGAGGCAATAAATGAAATTCTCTCAGATCATGAGATACTAGATAAAATTTGGACATAATAGAAATTAACCTCCACGTCCTCAGGAAAATTTCCTGAGAGAGAAGTGACATTATCCTTAATGAAAAAACTTTCAAGAAGTTCTGTACAAGAACTGAAAAGAACTGTGATATTAACTCATATCAGTGAATAACTGCAATAGCTTTCTGTTCATTCTGATGCTCTGGAGGAATAAATGTGTATAACTCAATTCAATTTCAGGCATAAAATGCAAGCAATCAACATCATCTAATACATTTTTTGAGAGTGAAGGGATTTTCACTATTTTTGAAATGAGTCTGTAATTACACACTCAGTTATGCAAAATTAGCTCATCTTTCAGGAAAGCAGTTATTAGTGGAATGAAAAGCTTAGTAAACAGCTATAATAACTTTGGCACAAAACCCAAACACATTTCAAAACTAACTAGTTATAAAAAAATAAAATAAATATAGCTTATGGGTAATTTTGGAAGTATATTCCTGTTACTAGTTACAGAACAAATAGTCGCAATACAGATAAACAAAGGAAAACACACACACAGACACAAGGCAGGAAGGTGTTCAAAGTAAATACATCATTACAAATAAGCCAGAAGAAAAACTGTAGACAATCAATAATAAGGTACTTCTTATGAAAAGTTTGCAAATATAAGGTACACATGTTTTCTGCACTGCGTGACTGAAGAACAGCATCTCTCACAAGGAGGTGGTTTCCTAGAGCAACATAATCAATATAGGATTTAATAGCAGAATTCAGGCATCTGAGTGCAACTAACAGTGACATGAAACCAAAGGCTGGGTGATACAGAATAGGACTTCTGAGAGTCTATCACCTTTCTGGAGTGGCCTCCAGATGCCAGGTGGGATCCCCAGGGGCATTTCAATTGGCATCTTATACCTGTGTTTGGGCAACTGAAACCAGTGCTGAAGGTAATATTCAACAGTTTGGGTGGAATTTGGCTTAGAGTGTATGGTTTCTAAATATAAACTTGGTGTCTAAGCTCCCATTTTGGTTCATGGAGACCTACTCAAGGCAACTGGAAGTTCAAGAGTGATTGAGCTCACCCTAATGCAGACACCTGTATCTGGATAGCTGACTGTGTCCCAGACACCACAGATTGTACTAGCCATAGAAATTAATGGATAGTGTGCCAAAAAAAATATATAGCTTTTGTAAGAACTTGAAATTCTCTATTGCAGTGGGGTTTTGTTACTTGGTACTATTGTCAAGCTTGTTTGGGAAGGGAAGACAAGGGGAACTGTATCTTTAGAAAGCCTTGACCTAGCCCAGCTGGAAATACTTGCAGTATGCAGAAACTCATTAGCTCTTATCAGAACAACATATCATGCTACAAAAGGACCCAAGATATCCATCTGAATCACACCCCAAATCTTTATCTGGAGAAATGCCATTGATGCTAGTGTGGAACTAATTCAAAGCCTATGAACATACATCAGCATTAGTAATCCAAGAGGAGAAAGGGAGATAAATCTCTAAATTCTATACTTACAATACCAGGCAGAGTTATGACTTCCCATAAATATTTAACAAAAGGCATCAATAATAAATGCCTCTTCATTTCTACTCACATTTGAGTCTGTAAGGTTTTATTTTGGAAAATTAAATCTACCTACTCCATGAAGGTGGATTGCTCCCTGATGATCAGTGAACGAACTTGGCAGGCAGTGGTCACTGGGGCACACTGGGGCTGGGAATGCTTTCTGATGTGTGAATCCTCTTACTTTGACAGGAAGGAAGTGCCTAAAATGTCAGAAGACACATTAAATAGCAAGTCTAAGTCTTTCCTGGGGAACAAGCATGAAATTCCCACTGAAGTCAGTTATGTGTGTATTTGACTATCCGGGGCCTGAATGTGGCCCAAGACTCTTCATAAGCTTTAACCAATGGTTGCAAGAGACCTTATGATTCAGCATATAAAACCCAGCTCCTTAGACTTCTTCAAAATAGAGACAGCTGCTATTCATTTAACCTGAAGGCTGGTCCCCAGAAATACAGCCATTTGTTTCCATGCAACATTTCCTCCCCTGCTGCAATTTTGAAACTCCATCTAACTTGCTTAGGTGATATCCTGGACATGCAAGTGGTTCAACAACTTTCTCAGGCTCCAAAGTCTGAGTTTAGGCAATTCTAGAATTTAAATTCTGAAAATGCGAGGCTAATGTGCTGCTTTTTATTCAGAAATATTCTCTGTTTTCAAAATTATTCAGAATGCATCAAGCAGTTCAATTTCAGAGTCCCAATTATAAATACAAATAAGTATTTAGACTACAATATTGCCTATTATTTGTATTAACAATTAAAATTTAATTATGGAAGACAAGACAAGGTAAAAGGCCCTTTATTCTAACACAAAGCCTTCATCTTTTTATTCTTCAAGATGTATTTTTGTTTGGTTTTTCTATTCAAGGAATAGCGGAAAACCAATTTCTCAGTCTATGCCAACAGGAAATTATTACATTATATATTCCAGTTTATGAGGTTCCCCAAGCGTGTTTCTTGCTTACTCTAGTGAGAAGTCCATGGAAATGCTGGGAATGACAATAAGAGCTCTACAACTGCCTTTGTGCTGGAAGATCCTTGCCTGCTCCCTTCCCCAAGAACAACCTGTAATGAATGATTCTCCACTTCTTCCTCTTAGCATACAGTTATTTAAGGATCTCTCTGATATGTAACACTGTTAAAGACACTGTCTGAAACTGTGACCTTTATTAATCACCAATAGTTTTGATATGTGCAAAGAAAAACAGATCTGGCCCTCTCACTCTCTTTTTTTCCTCTCTCTTTTGCTCTCATTGTTTACCCCAGTTCCAAACCATCCACACAGCACAACCAGCATGGGATCTAAGGTGATATTCTTTGTTTTCTCTCTCCCTTTTTTGTATTTATTTCTCTCCCCTCCTTGCTTTTCCTGGGCAAAACATGTCTATCATATTCTACCTCATACTCTGTACTGAACTCTGTTGTGGGAGCAAGGAACTCGTGGAGGTGTTGTGGCTTGTTAGTGAGCACTTTTGAGAAATAGTGTATTGTGGTTTGTGAGCCAGCACCTTTGGTTGTGTGCTGTGTGGCTCGTGATCCAGCACCTTTGACAAGTTTGTTGTGTAAGTTGAGAACCTATTGAAATGTACTGTACAAAATTAAGGGCTTGTTAGCTGCCACTCTTGTGGAAGTGTATTTTAAGAATTTAAGGGCTTGTTAGCCAAAACCCTTTGAGACTAAGTATTGGGCTGGTTGTTGGAGTTATGGCAATTGTGCAATAAAAGGTAAGAATTCCCTGAAACTTAACCTGGAGTCTTCGTTCATCTTGAACATCATGCCCCATACCAATGGGTCATGGCAGCATTACTGAGCATAGTTTTGTTTGTTTCTTCATATCAGCATGTGTTCTATTGCAGGGATACAGAACCCTTTCATTTGTCAGTGAGATATATCACCTCTTAGATGTGCTCATATATTTTTCATCCTTACCAGTAACTTCTGCTTTTACTGTCTGCTTTACATTTTGGTGCAGCATAGCAGTAATGGACAGCTTGCCCATACTGTTAACATATATTATATAAGCTGTCCCATGCACCATGAATGCATCTCATCACCACTCTACTGCAGAGGATTTTGACATGTGAAGACTGATGCATATTTTAACCTTAAATGTCTGGTTTAGTCACTGCAAAATCAGGCCTAAAACCTTATATCTGGTCTAGGGCTAGACTTCAGTGGTCTAGATAAACATGCATTTCAGAATAAACTGAAGGCACTGACTTCATTACAAATGTTCAACCAGGCAAAATTGTAAGGCGGAAAGCAGTTCATGATGCCATTGAATATTACTTTGCTTACATTGAATGAAACATCTCGACCTTTGGTATAGAGAGTTTACTGGAAACTCTTCAGAGTCTGGATCCTGAAGAGGGTGGGAGGCATTTCCAGGCAAATTGACTCTCAGGAACCAGGTCTGGAACACCAGACACCCAGCATCCCCAGCTCTTCCTTAGAGCCAAGGTTCATACAGTGCCCCAGTACTTGGGTATTCATAAGCAAGCACCATTAACCCATGTTGTCTTCAATTTTAAGTGCATACACATGAAGTTATATTTCAACATTTGTCTCAGAGATACAGCATCAGTTCATCTGCTAATTAAAGTGCAGTTCCAGTCTCAGACCACAAAAATATCAGGCTGTTTTTATATGCATTTAGAGTTGTAGCACCACTGGCACTGGTGATTTTCTTAATAGGAAAGCAGAGCCAGGAGGGATAAAAATAAGTAGCATCTGATTCTGAGATACTTAATAGAAACAGACATGTCTTCTGTGAAAAATTCAAAGGTAGAAAATTTGTTTTGAAATCCTAGCCCCATGGAAATCTACATTTTCCATTAGCTTGAATAAAGTCTCTGTTTTGTTTCTAGAAGTCAGCTGTAGCTCTCCTTGGCTCACCCAGATATATTTCCTCACCAGAGATGTCCACACTTCCTATGGTACCACTAGCATTTTTACTCCTGGGGCAAACCCACAGTCCCTCTTTATCCTTGTCCTGCATAACCACGGCTGGTTGCTGTCACAGGCAGAGTACAGGACTAGACAGCCCTTTTGTCTGAACGAAATGTTCCTGTGTTCTTAGAAGACAAAAATGCTGCATGTTCTTTAACACACCATTAACTCACAGGAATAGTTATCTTGCATCAACACAGATGGATTACCCTTGTCTAACTGATTTTAATCATGCTACAAAGTCACAATCCATTTAATGGGCCTTCTCTGGTACTCTGCTTAGGCATGTTATCTTTTAAGCCTGCAGACATCTCCTGTGGTTCTTGATGCTGCATTATGCTGAGCTACTCTGATCTTTCACTGAGGATGGCTTGGGAACTTGTTTGTCTTTCTGGACTCATAGAGGGAATTGTAGGAGTGCATTAGTGGACCATTAGCGCTTGAGAGTGACTGAGCCAATGTAAATGGAAGTGGCATCTGAGCCTAACTGGACAGATTAATTAATCTAAATATGAAGCATCAGCACAATTAGGTGAGAGTTAAGGATGGGAGGAGGTTAGCATCCAACAACTTAAAATTGCTCTGAGTGCCCATAAGGCACTAATAGTTTGAAAATTTGGGAATGGAAGGGACTTTGTTTTCATGTCTAAACAGAAAACACAGCACTGGAAGGAAATGCATGGATCACGGTGATGAAACCCTCAAACATCACAGACACCCACACCATCCAATCTTTTTCCTGCTCTAAAAGTAATTAACTTGCTCCCATCATTTCTTCAGGAAGATTGTTACAGGCCCATATTGCTTCTGATTTCCAGCCTACATTTATTCACAGTCTATAAATACTTGGGAATTAAATTGTCAGTGGTGTGAGTTGTGACTGCTAACAACTTGGAAACAAAAGGTCTTTTACTGGTATCTAGGGATCCACTGGCAGATCCACACCAGGGAGGAACCAGGCTTAGTGTTCAGCCACCAGAGCTCGAAGCACAATCTGTCTTTTCGTCTCCAAAGCAAGAGGCTCCCAGGAAAAGAAAACCAGCCTTGAACTTGGGAGAGAGACAGAGTTATACTCATACTAGGACAAAGCCAAGGGCTCCACAGGGTCGTGGTAACAGCCTTGGAGTGTAGTGCTGGAGGCACAACACCCTCAAAGCCTGATGAGTTCTCTACCCTTTCAGAAGGCACAAAGTAGTCTCCTCATTTCTTACCCTCTACGCTTCATTCACCTGAATGGTCCTAACTGTTCAATTTGTGAAAAAATTCAAAGCTCAAACCAATTTACCTTATGCTGCCACCTGATGTGATATGACGTGACATAAGGTGCCAGCTGCAGTCATAACCTATAGCCTAAAATAACTTAATAGAATATGCCATGAAATAATAGGAAATTATGCATGACAAATGAATATCTAAAAAAGCAGTAGCAGCTGGGTGTGCAATTCCTTCTTCACCAGTTCTCATGGCATGCTTGTTGGAGCAGTTTCCCATCTTAACATTAAGAGACACTGCACACCAACTCACTTTGCAGTACACCAGATGATGGCAAATCCCTTAGCTTTGAACCACAAATCCTTGGCTTCTGGAGCTTTTACTTTTTAATAGATAGGATACAGTGTGAGCCTCTTACTGAGTATTTTTGCAGTTCACCACGTGTGGTTGACAGCACCAACATGCCAGCTTTGATTTTGGTATGGACATTTCAAAGGCTGCCTAGTTCAGAGGTTCTGCTTGATCTCAGGGAGTTAATGTGAAGAGTTGCCTATGCATCCCTTAGCCCAAGGCATATTGCAGGAGCACTTGAAGTGTCTAAACAACAAGGTTAAGTTCTGCTTTGCTTTTTTTAATTTTTCCAGTCTCTTTAGACTTGGTGTGTGAAGGGTTCTTGTTGAAAGATACAATGCTTTAAAGGGTATATAACACAAGTAAAGGGTCTTTCATGACAGTGACATTTTGCCATCACATGTGTTTCACCTGAGTCAGCTGGACAGCACAGAAGGCTGCAAAGAGCATAGGATTATGCTTACTGTACTATGAAATGGGCTGCTATAAGGTTTGGGGAGGAAGATAAAATGCTTTATATGTGCACCAAAGCTGATAATCAATTCCATAAACAAATACTTTTTCAAGCAAAAGAAGCCTTTGTACAGTTTCAGAAGTGAACCCATTTTTTCAAACTTTCATGGATCAACTGACTGTTACTACAGTAATGATAACAGCACATGTTGCAGAACTCTGTGGTCTTAAGCCTTTTGCTTTGATTTAGATCAAATGATCTGCATATATTTTTTTTTCTGGCTGAACCACCCTACTTTGGTTGTTTAAACTTAAGAGGTCAAAATGCATTATTAATTCTGAGTTTTTTAATAAAGAAGCATTTTAAGATGAGGGCGTTTTGTATAAATACACAGATATCCCATTGAATAAATATGAAGAGTAAACAAGTTTCTGCAGACATAAATAGCATCATTGTGGAAATTTATTCTTCAATCATATGTTCTTTTTATCCATTGTGTGTTTCAGGTGATCTGGAGTGCAGTCATGTACCTCTGTCATCAGAGGGCTTTGAAACTTTGTTATCAATAATCACACTGGTTGACAAGGAGGAGTGCATACAGGCTTCAGAGTGATGTTTATTTCCCACAAGATCTTTAATCTCCTTAATAAGAATTTCAATCTCTCCGATATTAAGAGAACTGGAGAAGTTGGTTAACTTGGACTGCATTCACTATTATTGACTACCTTGGCTTTTTCACATACTGATTATTTCCTAGCATTACTTTGTGGAGTCACAAATATTGTTCACACAGACATTACTAACATTATGTTCTTATCTCTCTCTCCTATGTCTGGCATATGTGTATGGGAACCTCACATCCAGAAGTGCCATCCCTTTGAGTTACATGTAGAGCACTTGTCCTCTGGAGTTGAGGGCAATAAAGATGTCCATGTGCTATGAAACACCAGTCTCCATTTCAGTTCTGCTAAGGCACACTGTGAGTGCCTTTAAACCATGCAAATATATGCATACATACACATAGCAAGTTAGCTTTGAAGAGAAAGGGGAAAAAGGATCTGATGTTTCATTTCACAGAACGTGCAAGGTTTGTGGCAAACATATAACTTAATCCTTCACACTCTAATAAAAGCCTTTCTGAAAACAGGAAAATCATAGAATCTGCCTACTTCTTTTATGGAATTTTGCTTTCAACTGTGGGAACAGAACCACAGATTCTGAACCTTTTCCTACAGTACTTGAGAGCTACCATGTCTATAAAAGTGAGAACAAAACAAAACAAAACTTACTGACAATCAAACATAATAAAGGAGTTGAATAATACAGTCTTCCTGTGAAGATGCTCTATCCACTGTTCATTACCTGGCACTCAAACATGCTTCATCCACCAAAGGTCAAGCCAAAATACTAAGAAATAAAGTGCTGTCTGAGTCAGCTGCAGAGTTATGAAGACAAAATGGGAATTTGTGGCTTTGTCAAGTACTTCAGAAAAATGTTACCAGCCAACGTATTGAACTTTCAACTTCATACCTTCAAGGATAACAAATAGCCTGTCATGTTAGCTCCTGCAATGTAATTAGCATTAATAGCTACATAAAGTAAGCAATTACTTTCACAACATGATGGATGCAAGTACAGTTTCTTAACAATAACAACTAAGAATTCCTATCTAAAACCACAGCAATTCATCTTGAATGACTCACGTAATATTACTTCTACTCTTCATCAGTATAGGATGCTGATTCAACCCCAACAATGCTTTTGCTTTCACAAAAATAAAATCCTCAGAGGCAATTTTCCAAAACAAATACTCTTAATCCTCCTTATGAGGTGAAACAGAATGACAATACAATCACACAAAAAGTTTGAAATGTATGGATTTAATTCACAGTCTGTGGAAAACTTTGGTCTTTGCACTTCTCCCTTCATAAATATAAATGTTTGTGACAACCTTGGGAAATCAACTTTCCTTTGGGAATTATAGTTGACTTCTAGTATACATGTCTTGGCAGAGATGCTAAATAAGGGTTTTAAATCATACAACAATTCAGCAAAAGTATAGCCTTTCTTTTTCGGTGTAAATTTAGAAACATTTGTGCTGCATTTTCCAGTGGTTTCAAGCTTAGCTTTTAAAGAAAAAAAGAAATTGATTATACTGCATCCAAAAGTAATCAGTTTTTAGCAACATGAAAGAGATACTGATATTAAAGCTTAAAGGCATAACAGAATATTTTTTACAATATTCAGAATTGCTTTTTTTAAGCAACAAGATCTGCAATGTACATGAGTACAACTGGTCTGAAGCACAAACCCAAATAGAAAATAGCAAAAACTCCATCCACAGTATGTATGCACAAGATAAGAATGCCCTGGCTTCACTTGTGTTTCAGAGGATCAACTGAAATAATAACTAACCATGGAAAAGAATAGTGAAATACAGATGCTATCGAACATTGATCTATTGTGATGTTTAAGCAAGTAGTAGACAGAAACTATGTTGGAAGATAGAGGTGATTAACTGGAGTAGGAAATTTATCCTTTTAACAGGGTAGAGAATCTCTGTGTGCATTCATTCAGTAACCTAGTAAGCTCTTTAAATATGTATCCTGTGAGTTCAAATAGTCAGAAAACAGAAGACTTCAATTCGTATCATTGCTTTACCGAATTATAAACCAAAGAAGACACGAAAACTTCTGCAACAAACCCACAATAGAAATAAAATGCAGGAATCTCTATTTGTCCATGAGGTGAATACCTGGTGTCTCAGTAACCCTGGATGAGCAGAAGTAGCTTAAGATAATTTTCAGAGCATGTAAAACCACATCCTTTAGAGCAGTGTGTCTTCCCTAGGCATTCATTATCCCTTCTTTTTGCCCAGAAATCTTGTCAAAGTAGATTTTAAAATCTACATGTATTTAGAAGCTATACACATGTATATACACACATGTAGATATAGACAAATGTTCTTGGTGAGAAAGTTTTCTGTCAACAACTATAGGTGTCTACTGTCATTTTAGATACTCTGGAGTATCCCATATGTCCTCCAGCTGCTTCTCCAGAGGGATAACTATCTCCCATGTGTCCTATACTACATCCATCAGCTCTTTTGGATGTCTCACACATGCTGGACCATGTCAAATGGTTCTAGGCATCCAATTTGCTTCTTGGATGTCTGATGTTATAAGCACCTCCAAGCAAATTTCAGGAAATATTAAGCTTACTGTACAAAAGTTGAGTGCAGTATAGCTTTGCTACAAGGAAGGACATGCTGCACATGCTCAGTCCAGTTGACAGGAGTCCCAGAGTCTCTGAAAACTGTTTCCTGCACATCATTAGCCATAGCTCAGCTCTACAGATTTCTAATTAAAAATTCTTGAACAGAAGTACAGAGTCTTAGTACATGCAGAGCTGACTTAAATTACCCTTTATATATAGCCAATGCCAAAAGATTACAAAGAAAATAACTAAATGTTTGTCATGTGACTTCCACAGCAATTCATTCCACTGTCAAGAACAAGGGTTTTTTTCAGACAGAGCACTGGTCAAAATTTACATTAAAAATGAGACAGTTTAACTAGAACAAAATCAGTAGAGGAAGAAATATGTCAATTAAAAAACATGACTGCAAAAAACATGTGAATTAATTTGAATCATTTCAATTTTCCATTACTTTTGATGTTAGAGCATATTGTTTCAAATATGATTAAAATCATATTTTCTTTGTATGAATTGCTTTGCTTTGCTGGATAAGATATGCAAACTACCATTCCATTATGCTACAATTATAAAATATATTTTACATTACAATATCTTGATGTTATCTGAATAAAACAATTAAATGGTTCTGAATCATTTTCTCATACTGTGGGAATGTGGTAAATTATTTTTTTTGTTTGATTGTCAATTAAGATAAGTTTGAAAGTGTTGAGTTTTTCCACAAGTTAAATTCATAATCTCACCAGTTGGAGAGGAGAGGAGAGGAGAGGAGAGGAGAGGAGAGGAGAGGAATGTGCAAGTCTGGGCACACAGTATGTATAAATTATGGTATTTCCATTCAAATGAAATGATTATTCAACATAGGTGAGCCAAAACCATGACTGAAATATCACTCCAACTTTTGTTTATGTTCTTTTGATAGCTATTTACATGGCTGGAGAGCAGCTGCTTACACATGTATACACAGAGGAGAGGAGAGGAGAGGAGAGGAATGTGCAAGTCTGGGCACACAGTATGTATAAATTATGGTATTTCCATTCAAATGAAATGATTATTCAACATAGGTGAGCCAAAACCATGACTGAAATATCACTCCAACTTTTGTTTATGTTCTTTTGATAGCTATTTACATGGCTGGAGAGCAGCTGCTTACACATGTATACACATTTCCTATTTATATTTGTTTCAATAATTTCCTATAAGGTTTGCAAATCCTTTATTATAAATATCTCAGTCCACAATTTGTTCTACATTTCATGTCAGTATACAATATTCGCAAACATGAAGAAGCTTCCAGATAAGGGCAACTGCCTTGGTTTTAGACCTCCTTTATCCTTCTGGGCCTCTTCTACCCAAAAAAACAGCAGTATAGGTCTGTGGAGAGAGTAAACAACATTGTTCTGTTAATTTTAGAAGATCCTGAGGGTCTGAACTTCCATGGCTTATACAGAATACAAGCTGGACTAAACCCAGTGCCATTATTACACGATGGAGAATTAGGCTGAAAATTATAAAACAAACACCTTGGCAATATTTTAATTTTTCAAAATAAGGACAGTCACAACAATAGAATGAAATATATCATGCTAAACCATAATTATATGTCATTCAATTCTGTTACTCAATAGTAATATTTATTCCTTGGCTGTGGAATATTAGAGCCTTATCTAGAAAACTGTTGTGAGGGTAATTCTCCTTGTACAGAGAAAAGGCCTTTCTCTTACAAAATAGCCTTAAGAGGAAAAGAAGGAAGGAATATATTTAAGCATCATCTTGAGGTGAAGCCCAATATATCACACACATATGTATCCAAACATAAATGGAGAAGCATTTCCAGTTCTCACCCTTTAGATGCAGCCTGGCTGCTTGAAAGATATATAAATAAATATAACCTCTAAGTACCATGGGGAGTCAATTACTCAGATGTGTTAAAAATAGCCTCCTGACTTCTTTCCTGTCAGATCAGATTTGTTTATAAGGATGTGAGACAGAAGCATGCAATGAAACACAATCTAGATAATCCATTTGTTTTTACAGGCAATTATTTTAATAGTCTGAATGAATGATATTAATATATGGAGATTCTTAAAAGGACTGTTTCCAAGTGATCTGTGGATAAAAGGACACCTACTCTTAAAGCACCCTTTAAAGAAGGTTAGAGAGACCTTAATCCTGGCAGGAAAATCAGGTACTGGGGGCATCTCTGTAGGTAGACAAGATTTGTCTAAATAGAAATGATACTTTCCTAGTTCCTTCTTTACCTCTTCTTCATGGAACAAGGTGCACTATGTGATAGGATATCTCTAAATGACAGGAGTAGAGAACAAAAAGCTGATGACAAATTAACATAAATGAATTCTGGATCCCCTCCCATATATTCCACATAACTTACCAATAGTAATTAACAATGAAAATTAGGTACACACTCAGTTTCCATGAGATGATAGACAATGTGTTTGCTGACTGTGTCTACACAGTTAGAGTCATTAGAGGATTGTGTCACTGAGTGAACTTGAGTCTAGAATTCTCCATATAAAAAATTTCGGAAAGTTTTCTATTCAACTGATGTCCCAGTAATAAAACCAACAGCTGAATAATTTAAAGTCTGATTTCAAACTGAAACACACCCCAGCACTGTCAGTGTATTTGCTCAGCTTTAGTAATGGCTGCTGATTTATGATTCTGCTGAAAAAGTATAGCACATACACAGCACCTTTCTCCTCCTGATAAGAATATAGAAATATCAATATGTAATTTTGTAAACAGATTATTTTTAAAGAGATGGTTTTACCTAGAGCTGGTAAACAATGTCTGAAACCAAAAGCACCAAAAAAAATATAAAGAATGATTTTTAAAAAGGAAAAGAAAACTCAGAGGAATTTAGACACTTAAGTGACATCAGTCACATATGCAATTAGTTATTGTCACACTCCTTTAGCTAAATATTGGTTTTGGACAAATATACACAGTATTTGTGCTGGAATCTGCAACCCAATGTAAGAGTCACTGTGTTCTGGATAACATCCACTCTTGTCCCCAATGTTAAATGTCTTCCAGTAGTTTTTTGAAATAAGTATGCTTAATTCACAAGTGTGAAGATATTTGAAATTATAAACATCTGTCCTCAGTCATATGCATATATAGAGGTCATATGTAATATAGAGGTTTCATTCTCACAAAGGTAAAGGCAACCTTCCCTTTCCCAGTATTCTGAATCTCTGGATTCAAGCAGCATTTCAGCATATGCTTCAATGCACCCTTAACTGAGGGCAGCACCTTAAGGACAGTAGCTCAGGCTAAATCTGCAGCTGTGCTCTGGTGACAGCTTCTTAAGACAGCACACACACCCCTGTGTCACATAGAGCTGAGCGTCTCTCTCTCTTACACACACACACACACACACATACACGGATCTCCCACAGTTTCTGGGTGTCAATTATTTCTTTGTCAGAAATATTCTAACTGGAAAATGCCTAATTAACAGAAGAGTTACTGTGATAATTGCCTAATTAACAGAACAGTTTTTGTTCAGCTGGTATCAGCTGCCTCTATTGCAGACCCTTCTTCTACTGTAGACTTCAAGAAGGTCTCATGCCCCAGAAAGTGTGTTCAGCTCTGACAGCTCCTCTAGCTCAGTGTGCTGCCTGTATCCCATCACAGCTAGATGCTGCAAACATTTCCTAGGAAATGATGAATGTGCCCTTTACAGAGCATATGCAACAAATCACAATCTTTGGGGCTGTGTCTATATTGCTGTATAGATGGTCTGTCCATGCACACTGAGCCTGTGCTTTCAGGACATGGGGATTAAACTCCAGCATCTCACACATTACAACCAGAGGCTGTCTGATGTTTACTGCAAGTGTTAGCTTTGCTGTCCTTACAGAGCACAGTCATCCAGCATGTGTGCTAAGGATGTGTCTGGAGTTTACCAGATATATGCCAGTCTGGACAAATATAAAAATTCTTTCAAATTCCTGCCTAAAAAAAAAGGAGGATAGGCCTTCAGTGATCACAGTGTGTCAACACTGAAGCTTGCTATGAATTTTCCATGGGTGTTTAAGAGAGTTAAAAACCACAAATTTCTTTGGTACATCCAGCTAGGCCTACAGAGCCAAGAGGATGACCACCTCAACCAGATTGAATAGGATTGTACTCAAGAGAGACACAAGGACAGGGTAATGTATAACAGACTTCAGCATTTCTCAGTCCATACCTGAGACTCATCCCTCTAAACTACAGAAGCCTGTCTAGAATACAGAGATGGTTACAGCAGTTCACAGACAGAGCCAGGAGCAATACAGACACTGGGAGACCCTGAAAAGCCTGTTTTCTCTGGTCAACTTTAGGTGAAAACAGCTGCCCTGGCTCCTCCAGAGAAGAGGATCAGTAAGGTAATGCACATCACAAGCTGCTGGCAGGAGATTAACTCTGCTGTCCAAAAGGCACAGAAGTTTTCTACTTCTCTAGTTTCAACACTCAAGGCAAAAAAAATAAAAGCATTTGGAGGCAAGAGGCTATTCAGCTGATCTCTGAGCAAAGACAAGACACCCACTCACAGCCCAGGGTGGTGGTAGGCTGAAAACAAGAGGCAGCCACCTAAACCACAGGCCATGCAGCAACATACAATTAGCATTTAGACAGCTCCCAAGTGCTTTACAAATGTATTTTATCCCTGCTTAACCTCTCTTCAGCTCCATTTCCCCATGCTTACTCAACAAGTCAGTGACTGAGCTGGAAAATGTATTTATTGCCAGCTTCACACTTTGCCAGGAACACAGGTGCTACTCTAGTAGCTCCCTGTAGATGCTCTTCATGACTAGCAACAATAAACAGATTTTTTTTTCTGAGAGCAGATGAATTATATAGAGCTCTAGATAATAGAAAAGGCAAGTGCAAAGTGTCCAACTTCAAATTTTCAGGCAAAAGTACAATCCATGCTTGCCTGCATTTCCTTTTTCCTGCCATCAGTGCCAGTTTATTCCTAGTCCACCTTCAGCTAAAGAAGAGTTCAACTTGATTTTACTCAGTCATTTGAAGGAACACATTTCTGCCAGCAGTATTTACCTAAACCCTGATAAAAAAAACATATAAAATCAGTGAGGCTCCTTCATACTCCACCAGGATAGAATTTGGGTCATCTTCTTCCTTTCTTCTAGTGATTCTGATACCCTTTTCAGCAAGCAGCATTATGCACAAAAAGCACTTGACTGAAAGGCTCCAGTATAACATGGGCATTTAGTTTGTGTCCTGCAGGGAAGAGCCCCATAGTGCTCCTTTACATTTACCATAAGAATTTCTGAGTGCTACATTTTAAGTGAACTTTGCCTCAAAATATCATTCTTGTAGGATTCATGGATGATGAATCCAAAGCAGATAGCACTCTGATTTGGTCTGGAGAAAGTTCAGATGGAGGGTGAAAGAAATGAACCCTATGTACAGGGAGGAAAAGCATCAACATCTGAGTGGCATTACAGCACTGCTCTAGCATGCACCAGAGCTGCACAGAGAGATTTACCGTTGGCAAAATGAAACTGCTTGTCTAGCCCGAGAGAAATTCGAACAGTGAGCAATAGGGTAACCAGCTAGAATGAATTTGTATCTGTTGAAATGCTGTCAAAGTTACTATTTAACATATTTCCTCTAGAATGTAACCTCTCTATAAGACAGTTAAAGACAGCTGAGGTGATATGATCTCACCTAACTCCACACATTAAGACTAGTTAAACTCAGGGGCCTTCATCATCTGTTTTTGGTATTTCCTTCAGGATTAGGAGATTTGTCCAGTTTTCTCCCCTGACCACAGAGGGAGATTAGACAAAAAGCACTGATACAGAAGACTCTTGTCAGCTGAATTCCCCTTTGGCTGTCAAGGGTTTTAAATTGTGCAGAATGCCTGCATTTCCCATCAGGTTCAGTGAGGGCAATACAAAAGACAGAATGAACATTAAATGAAAAATCATCCTATGGATTTGTCTCCCGTGACATTTAAGGCACTCAGTGTTGCTTTCTCCTTGTCTGATGAATTTTGGCAGCTGTACCAAAGGTGTCTGCACTAACTGGGACAACCACAAATGAAGGTGCCTTAGAAATGACTCCTGTGACTACTGCCAGGCCTGTGCCCAGGAACAGGGACTACAGGAAGGTGAGATGTACACAAACAGGATCCTGTGGTTACTCTACACAAACTGTCTGTGCCAGGGTGCAGCAGCTCACAGGGAGATACCCAACCTATTGCAGGATGTGGGTATGGACCAGGCTGGTGTAGGCAGGAGTCTGCCTGAACTTCAACAGAAACCTGGCTTTGGTGGGCAGACTAGATCAATTTATGTTACTTGAGAAACCTCACTGAATGCCTGTTTGTAAACCATGAAAGAACTGAACAGACCAGAAAGCTGAGATGATTTTCATCTGTTCAGACCCACTGTGACCTTTCTGTACCAAGGAAAGGAACACGTGAAACAACAGGGAAGCAAATTGGGGGCGAGCAATGACAGAGAGTGAAGGCTTGCGAAAATTAGAAAAATTTTGGCCCAATGTTTATGTTTGGCAAAGTAGTGAAAGCAGGGCTGAAGTGGATCTGTCTATGTGCATGCACCAGTAACAATCTTGTTACTGTGTTCTGGATTCCTGGTTTTGACACCCCACTTCACCTTGCATTAGGTTTGGATAACAACCCCAAGCCACAGCTCTCCTGATCCCAAGTTTAGCAATCCTCTAGGGATAAATGGGGTTGGCACAGCTTGGTGAGCCTGAGCTGGGCTGCTTGTTCAGTTTATGTCAGATCTCTATCCTAAGGGTATTCTTCATCAGAGCATCTCATTTTCCATAAACTGTTCTTTTAAATGCTTGAGTGAACACACAAAGTTGGTCAGATGACCATTCATGCACAACAGTTACACCAGAAGTCCAGGGAACAGAACATTCATTCTCTGGTGTCTTTACAGATATAAAGATACAGATATAAAACACCTACAGCCAGAGTAGGATTTTTACTTTCTAACCAAAGGTGGACCCTCTACAGGTGAAAATTGCAGTAAGTGGAATTCATCCTACAGGCCTTGGACATTTGCAGTGTACTGCAAATCTGTTCCAGTTTTGCCTGTTTCCTCCATTGATCCTCAAAGGCATTTAGCTCAAGTTTACATTTTAGATACTAAAGGTTAATAGTCTCAAAAAGTCACTGGGCAAAATTTCACAGCTAATCAGGCTGTATAAACAGCACTACAGGATAACTGCTAGTAATGGCCACAGCCCTGGTTTTTTATTTCCAAGCCTCCTTTTCTCCTTCTGGAAACCTAAAGGAATCTGTCCCCCATCAGCTCTGCCCCCATGCCAGTGATTCTCAGCAAATTTGCAAAACCAGCCTTTACCCCTTTATCAGCCACTCAGTGCAAACTAGGCTCAAGTTGCAATGTTTGGCTACTGAGATACTGGATTAAAAGTGAAATTGTGGAAATACATTAGTTGTGCCAATTGACTGGGAGGATTAGATTCCCAGAATCTGACTGCAGAATTTGCACATCATGAAAGTGATACCCTGATGAGATAGGGAAGGACTTCTGGGTTGCTTACGGCTGCTTTCTCCTCTTGCAGCAGAAACTCAGTTAAATTTCTTCAGCCTCCTACTGTTTTTTTAATGATTATAAATACTTTCTAGCAGTAGCATTACCATTTTTTCTCTCTGAGACTTCATCTGGCAACTGGATGTACATCCTGTTTCTTCTTATCTCATTTGGAGACTGCTTTGCTGATTTTTCTGGAGTATTTTGAGCATCAGTGGAGCCTTATGCAGATTTAGCTGAGTGGGTGGGCAGGGTCTGGAGGAACGTTTTCAGGACACATGTTTTTGCAGTTCCTTTGTCTGGCACTTGGTGGAAATCTGGGCTCTTCACTGAGTGCACACACTGAGTGAGATGGACAAGAACCCGCAAGAGGAAATTTTCATGGAATTAAACCACAAATACACAGATTACCAAGTCAAATAAAAATTAAAATTCCCCAGGGTATGGTATTGGGAAAATTGAAAAAGTTAATACAGCTCTGAGGAGCAGCAAAGATACTCTCCAAGGAGGAATCAGATAAAACAGTTCAGCATGAAAAGCATTCACAAAGGCATCCCTGATCACAACAGCCATTGCACAGGAGAGGGATCAAATCCATGTTATAACTGAAGCAGAACCATAGAATCACAGAATTTTAGGAGTTGGAATGGACCTTACAGATCATCTAGCCCCAACCCCCCCTGCCATGGGCAGGGACACCTCCCCCACTAGATCAGGTTGCTCAAGGCCTCATCCAGCCTGGCCTTGAGCACCACTAGGGTTGGGGCAGCCACCACTTCCCTGGGCAATCTGTGCCAGTGTCTCAGCACTCTCACAGGAAAAACTTTTTTCTAATATCTTACCTAAACTTCCCTTCCAGCAGTTTGAACCCATTACCCCTTGTCCTATCATTGCAGTTCCTAATAAAGAGTCCCTCTCCAGCTCCCTTGTAGGCTCTTCAGATATTGAAAAGTTGGTATGAGGTCTCCACACAGTCTTCTCTTCTCCAGGCTGTAAAACCTGCAGAGGGAGCTCAAAATTTTCTCAGCATCAGGGGATCTTCCCCAAGGAGAAACTTTGCATAAACAGCCATTGTAGAGGAGGTGGAGGTGCTGCCTGAGACAGCATGAACAAATTCACCTGAGTGATGCTGTGTAAATATTTGAAATGGAAGAAAAGCTTAACATATGAACAGTTTCAGCCACAAAAAAATATGCCAGTTACCCTGGCCAGGCAGCAGGAGAGGTCCTAGATCTGTGACAAGTGTCCATGCATGAGAAAGATTGATGGATGACCTGTGAGAGACTAAAAACCATCCAAAACCCATCCTTGTTAAATCACAGACCCCAAACTAAGGTCATGAACATCCTAGAAGGAGGACCTTTTTGACAGGGACTGTTTTGCTGGAAAGAGAGAACCTGCATGGAAGAGTGACCTAGGAAAGCAGCTGGAGGGGAAAAGCCCTATTCTCTGTGGGAGTCCTTGCAGAAAAGAGGCCAAGTTGAACCCAAAGATGATCCCTCCTTTGCTCCTACACCAGGAGCAAGGTGTTTGAGTTCACACATAGGCACCTGGGAGGCTTCCTGAGCACTTTGCTGTTGGAGGGACAGGGACTGAGGAGGTGAGAGAAAGATAAAGAGTGAGATGGGAGCTGAAAAGAGTTGTGACACCAGGGCAAAAGAGGCAGGTGATGCAAATCTGCATTTTGATTCATCCTGAATGACTGCTGGAGTAAGAAGCCCAAGAGAAAGTAACCAGCTCCCAGTAACATGGAGGCATGTCTGAGTGAGCATCCAGTTTGCAGACAGTGGTAGGACCAGGAAGAGAGATGTGAGCAGGGAACTGCAGGTTGTTTTACAGAGCTGAGAGAACACTGCCTTACTAAGGCAAGGAATTTAAAATGACACATTCCTATTTTGTTTCAACTTCTCATATCCTGCTCCTGAGAATTTCCAAAAATTACTTCTTTGGAAACTGCATGTCTTGTATGCAGTACATTTTCATTTTCACAGGACACAGTTAAATACTCTGTTCTGTGCTAGAGCAAAGGGTTAATAACATTCCAGCCTTGTGAAGCCTAGTTGCTATTCCTATTGCAATGAATTACATTTAATTAAAGAAAATGAATTAATCAACAGATAATTGAACATGCAATCTGCCCTTTGATAGGCATTTTATATTGAGATTCAAGCCATCAGAACTACCTCCAGTATACAGTTTTTAAGACCTGATAAAACTTTCCCTGACTGGAGTGGTCTACAGAAGGGGTGACTCTCAAAAGAGAGGTGCATGGGCACCTGCACACTGAGCAGTGAGTGCTGCCCCAAACAGTGCAGCCAGCTTGATCATAGCTGCTGCCTATTCATAAGCAGGAAAAAAAGGGATAAAAGCATTTCTCAGCTAACTGTGGCTCAGAAAAATAGAAATGTGGATTTTTCTGGCAGCCTGTGATATACAGGAATTTGTTCTGCCACTCAAGACTTTTGGAGCACTACAAAGAAAATGCTACATCAGGCTGAGGAGTCCCCTGGACCACTCTTTTTGGAAACATAAGAAATCAAAGACAGATAGATCCCAGGTAGGCAGGAACCAGAGTCTCAGTCAGTTGTTCCCACAAGTGTGGCCAGGTCATGCAGGAAATTCTTTCTGGAAACATCAGCAAATGAGGCACAGACACATATGAAGTCATGGAAAGCATTGTGTTGATGACATTAAAGATCAAAGAGAAGAAGGAGGTGGCTACAGGAAATGAAATCTGATTTGCCAATGTGTTTCATTTCAGCTTCCTTTAGTTTCAAAATATTCCTGTCTACAGTTCGAATTTGTGTATGTATATGTGTAGTATATATATATATATAATTCCTCTTCAAGGTGAAACTATATATTCAGAAAGGTATAATCATGCATTTCACAGGTAAGTTTAGTTCTGTTATGAAAAGGAACAGTTCTCTGTCTTCTCACAAGAGCATCCCTATGCTTTAAAAGCGTAGTCTGATATAAAGAAAACTGTACGTTATATCCAGCAGGTCATTCTGTTTTAGAGTAACAGATACACTTCAGCGTAGTCTGATATAAAGAAAACTGTATGTTATATCCAGCAGGTCATTCTGGTTTAGAGTAACAGATACACTTATTATTTAGAAAAAAAAGAACCAAACAAACAAAAAACAAAACAAAACACCCAACCCCCTCAAAAAGCAAACAACAATAACACAAAACAAAATCCACAACCAAAAAAAGCTATTCAATTCCATGACAGTGTATTTCCCATCAAAGACTCCTCAAACCCTGCAGAATAACTCCCACTCCTCAGCAGCTCTGTTTGTTCAGTGTGTGAAGGATTCAGAAGCACCAATGGAGTTGGCTACCTGTCTGTCAGCTACAACAGCCTGAAGGAAGAAGCATTTTGTTTCGGGTTTCTAAGAATTTAAACCTACACATAGTGATGAAGGCAGATGCCAAGGGTATACATTGGAACAGACTAGGGGGGTTGCTTGTTTATTTTGGCCTTGTTTGTAGACTAAAGGATTTCATTGTCATCGTTTTAAACTCTTTACTGTAAAGAAATCAGGACAGCCCTTCAGAATGGTGATCTCCTCCAAACTGCAGGGTGGCAGCTCCCACTTCAAGGTCAAAAAAGCTGGCTCTGCTCTTCCAAAGCTATTTAAAAATTCTGGTTTTACCTATTCCAAGCAAAGATGCTACCTAATACTGAATCTTTGGTACATTTACAGCACCAGAGGAACACCCTTTACAAATTCAAACCCATACTGTAGGATGCTTACTCAATTTCATGGATTAAAATATTCTGAGTTTATGAGATACAGACTCCATTTTTATGAACATTGATCTTTCATGATCCATGCCATCCCCTTATCTGTGCCACATTAACCTTCAAGCCTAATAAACACTTTCTTTTTACATTCTGGACACTTTTTACAGCTTTACATTCACCAGGCAAGTGTAATTAGGAATTTTGTTTTTATTCAGAACCTTTGTTTCATTTTGGTTTTAAGTGGAGATAAAGCATAAAAGACTTTCTACATCAAAGGGCAGCTCAACACACACCTCTGACTTGTTATTTTTGTCCACACACAAGTAATATTCATCCCTTAAAGTTCTATATGACCCTCATAACAATGTCATAAGCATAAGCTTCTAGCCACTTTTAGAACAGAAATATCACCTAAAATGATGGTGTCATCCACCACCTCTCTGGGCAGACCTGTTACAGTACCTCACCACCCTGACAGCCAAGAATTTCTTCCTAATAAGTAATCTAAACCTACTCTTTTTCAGTTTAAGGCCATTACCCCTTGTCCTATCACTTGTCCTTGTGAAAAGTCTCTCTCCAGCTTTCTTGCAGTCCCCTTTAGGTACTGGAAGGCTGTTATAAGGTCTGCCTGGAACCCACTCTTCTTCAGGCTGAACAGCCCCAACTGTCTCAATGCCTTCATAGGAGAGGTTCTCTAGAGATTCTTCAGCCCTCTGACCATCTTCAGGCCCTCCTCTGGACCCACTCACACAGGTCCATGACTTTCCTGAACTGAGGGCTCCAGAGCTGAAGCAGTACTCCAGGTATTCAAACACAACTCTTCTCATCCAAGCTAGAAAGGTTTTGTCAGCATACAAAGCAAAGATTTTCCAGCAAGCAATAACACTTAAAATATATTTACTGGGAATCTTCAGTTTTATTGGCTTCATATATGGGGAAATTTCCTTCTCCGAGGCTCTTTTCTTCTTTGTAAGTGTATTAATACTAGAGGTGTCTCTGATTTCACCAGAAGTGTACAGATAATCTTATAGCAAAATAGCCCAATGCTCATGCCAAATTAAATGTTGACATGTTTGGGGTTTTTTTCCTTCCAAAACAACAAGATTTACAGTTCAAAAACTATTTTCTACCCATATCTAAATAAACACACTTACAAAGCAAACATGGAATACTTTAACACAGGTATTTACACCCAAAGCCCACTATTGCAAACAACTCTAAAGGCTCTCAAGAATTGTCCAGAGAAAGGATTTTGTGGTTTGGAGGGTTTTTTCCTGATTTTTCACTGCAGCTATTTGAACTTCATGAAAATTTATGCTATCAAAAAAAGACAAAAAAAATAACAATATGAGTTAGGCAATTATATCACCTTAAGGCTGCTGTCTTAAGTGCAGCACTAAAAGCATTACTCATTACAAAAACCTATTCTGAAAGTGTTTACCCACTCCAAGTGAATCATAGAAAGCCTATGCTGTTCAGCAATTAGAAAAATAAGTCTATAAGCAGAACATGAACCTCAAGGCCTGAGGCAGCATATTAAAACAGAAACATTCATACACATACAGGCAGTTATAAAAATTAGATAGGCTTGTTTCCAGGTCAGTAGAAGCAGCCACTTTTCTGTCAGGAGGTTGCATTTTGAGATGCAGAGAAATCGATCCACTTAAAACTGAAGTTTTTATAGTTTGTGATGAGATACTGAGGTCTAAGTCCTATTGTGTTTCAAGAAACAGTACCACATTCTTGCAATTAAGATGAGCCAAACCTTTTGTGCTCCTAAGAGGACATCACTGTTCCAGCAGCAGCATATTTATGGCACACAACAAGTAAAACATTTTTGCTTTGTAAAATAAAACCATCAATTTTGCCTGCTAATAACCAATGAATGACTAAAGTCCCATGAACTTCAAGGTCCTCCTTCAAGTCCTGTGAGGCTATACTGAGTGCAGACTAGCCTGCTACCATGAGGAATAAAAACTTTATGCTTTATAATGGGAAATTAAAAAGGGATTTCAAACAAGAGGGGAAAAAAGGTCAGAAAAAGTGACAAATTACACTCTCCCTGCAGAAATTTATCTCAGTCATCTCCAGAGATTTGCCATGTGGTCCAAAGCAATAGGCAAAGTAATACCTCTTTCCTCTTCCTGGTATTAATGCAAAATTAAATCTTTGAAGTTTTTCCCTTGCAGTTGCTGCTTTTCAAACTTGACATATCTAGGTATGGGTGAAACAACAGCTGCTCTACTTGCCAGAGATGAGAATGCTCTGCACATGTGACTGAGAAAATGAATATAGAAAAAAGAACTGAAATCTGGCATTTACTGTATATATTACTGTTTAAAGGACAATTGGGGTTTTAAATACATGTTCTGGTCCTCTACTGAAAGAAATTTATACTTATTGCATGCCAAAACCACACAGAACTAATATCAGTTTAAGTATAAAGAAAATATATCGGGGGGAAAATAAGCAACTTTTAGATTATAAAATTGTCTGCTTTTTATTACTGTTGTATTTTTTACAATAAATTCTGTTAAATATTTTCTTTTACATTATAATAGCCTTTTATTTTCCATTTTAAAGAATTTTCTTTCATTGTAATCAAGAACAAGATAATATGATCATCCTGCTGCTCTTACACCTTTGTTGAAAGCACATAGCCATTTGAAGAATGTACTTTGCTCTTTCTCAAAAAGTCTGTATTTGTTATCTTGACACAAAATTCACTTTTATTGCAGTAAGAGTTTAACAGAGTGCTACTTCATAGTGAACATCTGACTGCATCTACCTCAAGAAAGAAAATGGGTATTCTTATGCTAAAGCACCAAACTGGGTTTTTTACCTTGCTAGAAACCTGTGTGGATAAAAGTTAAATCAATATCAACAGTTGTTTTAACTAAGTCTAATTCTTGTTAGGAACACATTCCTATGGAATATCTTTTTGTCTTAGTTATTTTTAAAACTCAAAGGCCATGGAGAATTGACATAACAATGCCACTGCCTTGCTTTTATAATTAAAAAAAGAATGGGGAAATGTGATTGGATTGTATCAATGTACACAAGAAAAGTAATCAAAGTGCAATTAGAAACACCATAGACTTCTTCCAAAATATGAATTTTTACCAAAAGCAAGCATTTTAACATTATAAGGCAGGTTTATTTCTTCAGCCTCTCCTAGCTGCATTCTTGCAGGCAAGTCATTTTAAAGAGGGCTTTATCATAACTGTTATGCAGCATTTAATCCACCTAAGGTAATAATAAAAAAATAGAGCTGGGGGTTAACATTATGTAATGTTGTCAACATTTTACAAACACTTTCATCTATTTAAAGTGTTCTACAATATTTGTAATCATTAACTTTACCTACTGTATCAAGTGAATGTTCATCTTTTTGGTCACACTAGTTTAAAAAGTCATGGTGGTATTTAAATACTTATATTGCCTTTTACAAGGACAATTCCTGCATCAAATGCTGTAACATAAGCATAAAGTGCTTGTCACATGTTTTAGTACTACAATAATGCTGCTATTATTATTATTGCTACTGTCAGTGTTGCTAACAATAACGTCAATATCAATATGAATTTACTCATTATATTGGCATCACTCCAAATCAACAATCTATGGCCATGCCATGACCATCTATGTTAAAATTCATAGTTTCAGAGAGCTCTTCTTTCAGATGATGACAAAGTGAAGTTCTCAATAAAGCTCTCAGCAAGTTTTTTGTTTAACCTTCTAACTAAGAACCTGTGATTCAACTTGTTTGAAGACTGTTATACTTCCTTATTGAACTTTCTGACCTCTTCCTCTCTTGTCATTTCTGTGCAAA
Source organism: Acanthisitta chloris (assembly GCF_000695815.1). Taxonomy (NCBI): domain Eukaryota; kingdom Metazoa; phylum Chordata; class Aves; order Passeriformes; family Acanthisittidae; genus Acanthisitta; species Acanthisitta chloris. The sequence goes on along the minus strand of NW_008679558.1, from coordinate 33,775 downwards.
AAAAATGTGGGTCTCTTTTCTGAGTGTCTGGGAACAACAGGCAGCAGAGTTACCTAGACACTCCATAAACACAAACAAAAGAGTTAACACTACTGATTCTCACTCCTTTCACCTGCCTGAAACTAATGTTGCCATCCATTTTCCTGTGCTTCACTCAGTCCCTACAGACACATTACTTATATAGATATACACACTTAAAGACATTTGCATATATATTTAACTAAATACATATATAGGTATATGTGTATTTATATCTTTGAGAGGGCATATGTTCCTTTACCTGTTCCTTAGCTTCAGAATGTCCTCACTAGCCACATCCCATCCATGAATGAGTTTTCTAAGTTTGTATCTTACGCAGCAGCAAGCTAAGACCAGAGGAAAACAAGACACATCTGAATCCAAATGCAATTAGGGAAATTTCAGAATTCCTATATATCACATCTACCAAGGAGCAGAGGTGTGACTAGGTTTAACCAGGAGCTTGCACCATTAGACCTATCTTTTTTAAATGCTCTAATTAACTGCAGTGGGGGTTCAGGCTTGGATAAGGGTCTCAGTGATTTATATGCCATTTCCATACACATACTTAGTATTTTAATGGAATTCAGGTTGAGAAGAGGCACTTGGACATCTCCACTCTCTGTTGTGCCCTCTGGCAGCCTCGTTGCCAGGGTGAGCATGAAGCAGACATTAAGCTCAGAGGAGATCTGAAGCATTCCTGAGCAGCCAGCAAAGATATGAGAAAGACTGTTCAACAAAAACATGCTGGGCACATAAAACTTGACTAGATAATAGGATTATTGTGTGGAAACACCCCACTCCTATCTCTCAGGCTCACACTAGCTGCAAAAGAAAAGGCAATAGCAAGTACAACATTGGAGGTGCATCTAGAGTGAAAGAATAACGAATAACCATGATGTTAAACTTAAATCTGGCTCCCAGCTGGAGGTTTGCTGTAGTCTGCCAAGCACAACAGGGAAGAAGGCAACAAGGACACTAGTCTGGAGATCAGAGTGGAGGTGTCTGTAAAGAACAAACGATATCCAAATAGTATTGTTGGCTGCAGACACTGCACTGATAAGTCAGGCAGCATTTGGAAAGAGGAAACTCACAGGATGAGGAGAGAAAGAAAATGAAGGTGGCAGAGGAATAGAACAAAATGGAACAAAACAAAGATAATGACAAAAAGGCAGAACCGCAGTGTCCTTCAGCATTCAATGATGAGAAATCATTGACTGAGATTATAACTATTGATCAACAGGCAAAAAGAATTACATAAAAGAGGAATGAGAATGCTGCTGAGAGGGGCCAGATATCCCAAGAGAGGGAATTAAGGGAACTGAGACCTACTTCAGTTTTGCAGACCCTTGGAACAAATGTCACTGTAATGAAACACTACACTCTTTGTGGCATGCTCCACAGATGTGTTTGACCAAGTGACCACAGATCACTTTATGAACAGGGTCAGAGAGTTGGTGGGAAAAGCAGGAAGAGAGGGGGAAACTTCTTCACTCATGGCATTTCTCGGAGGGTTATGTGAGGGGATGTTGCCTCTTGCACCATCTAATCTTGACCTGAACTAATTTGCTGAGGGGAAAGGAAGACGTGTTCTGAATTTAAAAAAAACAACTACAGGAATAGTAATCAATGAGGATGAAACTAAGGACAGGGACACTAAACCCCACATAGCACAGTGAGAAGCAAAAAATATAGTTTCTGTAGAAGATCTGGCATAGAGAAAGGAGGCTGTAGCCTAAAAACCATAGATTTTCCCCCGGAATAGTTTTCTTCAATTACTGCAAGGTTTAGATCAACTTTCACTGGGAAATCCTCCAGTTTTTTACACAAGCCTTTCACAATTACTTGTCATTCTCTTCTCTTGCCTCCCTTCTAGGCTTCTAACACTTAAACATATTTAATTTATTAGCAAAATTAGTTTCAATTGCTTCAAAGTAATGAGCAAATATGCACTCTGTTTCTTTATTTAGCTCATTCCTAGATAAATCACTGCTGCAAACACCAGCTACTAAAGGATGCAGATAACATCTGCATGTCATGTCCTTTAATGTACCTTATCTGGTTCAGTTCAGTGGGGCAGACTTCATGCTCTAAACCCACCTGAGAATACTTTTTACCAGGTGGATAGGATTTTCCCAGAAGAAGGGAACCATTTGGGAAAAACTCGACTTCTTTGGGGAGTGGTAAGTAAATTTAAGTCTTTTTGCAGAATATTGTCAACACAGAGATTTCCTCAGAAGGATTTTTCCAGTGTAAGTTCCCAACAAAGCCATTCAAAGACATCAGGCCTGGGAGAAGCCAGTCACATGAGTCTTAAGTGACTGTTGTGAACATCACAAGTCAGCATGTCTTCAGCCTAATTTAGATGGAGCAGGCATATCCTAAATAAGGAGCCAAATCACTGGGATGTTGGCTCTCTTAGAGTTTTTTCCCCAAGCCCTTCCCTATAAAAAAGCACTCCAAAGACTGTTTTGCTCTGATACAGAATGAATACAGGTTCAATCAAACTGGAATTCTCTGTGGTCTTGGCCTATAATGAAAGCTCCCCAGTAAGGTAAAAGTAAGCATATATTACTAAGCACTCTGTGTTCCTTAGTCCTGATTCATAAATTACTGGTGCCTCCCTGTTTTTCCTGATGCTTCCTTCAATGGAGGCTTCAGATCTGTGGTGTCAAGTAACTCACAGCTGGCTGTCCCTAACTTATACAGATATAGGGACCTCCCTGTTTGCTATTCAAAAGCACCATGCAAGCCAAAGACACTGAGGAGAGGCTTGTTTCTGTTTTACACTTTCCAAAAATAGTGAGGTCTTTCTTTTATAGTTTCAGGTCATAACCAGAAATGAGAAGCATTCAAGTTGAAATTGAAAGCAGGTAATCTGTCTGTTGTTCAATTTCTCTTCTTTCTGGAAATCCCTGGATACATATAGTTCCACTACTACATTGCAAAAAAACCCCAAATATATTGCAGCTGCCCACTATAACTTAAAACAGAAAATAAAAAAGTCAATCTGCTCTGTCAGCAGGGTCCACTTCATATTAGATATACTCATTTTCTTTTTAGTTTTTGACTTCAGGAATGGCTATCATAGATGTTCTGTTTTCATGTTCTGTGAGGTCCTCTTCATGCATATTACTCTCTGGGGAAGCATGTTCAAAACAGAAATGCAGTAAAAAGGTAAAAAAGCAAGCAGATTTCAGCATCATTTGATGGAAATGAAACCATTGTGAAGATTCACCAGTTCAGTAAATTGTCACTGCAGCATCTGTGCTTTCCAGTCACATTAAAAAAACTGATGCTCTTAATGTCAGCCAGGCCAATAAACCATATGAATTACACCATGCTGTTTTGTATCTAGACCTAGAATTGCTCTATGCCACAATCAAGCAGACAGAATAGATGAAATCACCACAGAAGACAAGCTCAGAAACTAGAATATAATTAGACTAGAGTCTGCCAATTCAAGAACAGCTTGGCCTGGGTTTTTGAACCTCTGTTTCCAAGAGAATTCTGACAGCCAACCAAATCTCTTTTGAGATCAAATACTCTACTTTGTATTGTTTTGGTGTGTGCTGCAACAGTAATAAATCACTGCATTATATGACATGTCAGACAGTATGCCACAACTCAAGTTGCTTGTTCTGTCACTGCCCTGCCTTTCATTGTGACCTTGTGGATCTCTGGCAGAATAAGGCCTACATTTGTGAGGGACTTTGTTAAGAGAAACAAAGACACCATCACTGTTTGGAGAATGATGGCTTCTCTTTCCTGTTGGAAACATTCAGCTGGAAAATGCTCTGTCACCTTCCCTGTGTAGATTAGATCTTCTACAAGAGTGACATGGGAAAATGCTATAATTTATCTGCTTTCATCCCAGTACTTTCATCAGCACACCTCATTCTGAAAGATGTCAGTCTCTCAAATCAGGCTAGTTACAAGATTCAATCATAAGTCTTGCAATATCTTGTTGCATCAGGGTACAGCTTTTATTCAGAACAAAATCAAGCTCTTTGGGTTATTGAGAAACTAAAAAAATATCAGTTGTGTTTCAGAAAGGTTACAGATTATAAAAATATCAAGAAGTACAGTTAAGACATCATTATCTGCAAACTAGTTTCAAAGGCTTGAGTAATTTATTCAGCATTTTTAATCCTGGGAGATCTTATAGCTATGCTAATAAAATTCACAATGTATCCTTAAAAAATAGTAGCATCGTATCTGTTTCCTTTAGTCATGCCCAAGAAGCTGCAAGTTTAATTAAAGATATAACTCTAAATTTGCCACTAATCCCATATAAATACATAATCATTTCTTTCCCTTTAGTCACTAGAAATAGTATCGCAAATCTTTCTATGTTTACTCCAAACTCTATTCCTAGACTAAACCACAAAACTATTATAATCTCTGCTCTTTAGAGTATTGGTTCTCGGGTACTTCTCCAAAGGAGTCATGTTTGCTAGTAATTACAGGGTTTCCGTTTGCCATTCCTGTGTTGCAGCTGTTGTGGATTTATTCTCCAGTGTAGTCCAAAAGAACCTAGGCCCCATCTCTGGCACACCAGACACATTTGCTCTGCAAGTAACTGAGACAGACAGCACCAGCCAAGTGGCTCAGTCAGGACAGATGATACAATTCTTAAGGGAGCAATATCAAAACCACATCCAGCAGGGAAGCATCAATCAACTGATTTAACTGACTGTAATGTTGGTTTTGGCATTCTACCTTGCAGAACGTAGCCTGGCATCTCTCTCTGAAAATGAGATGAACTCTACTTTTGTCTCCCTGAATACATGACTAGATCTCTCTAATTCACAGATGTACTACTAGTGTGATATTTAATAAATATTAACTTTCAGACATATAGCCCACTCTGCAAAAAAACAATGATCAAAAGTCATGAGTGCAGGCTATATCTGGCATTGTCTTACCTCAGTGTTCGGTTAGATCATGTTTCCTGCTGTTTTACAGTTGTACTTTGAGTACAAATTGAGAGACAAAGGAAGTTATCATTTTGATAACTAGTCAGACAACTGAAGGGGCTTTAAGCACATTGTATACAGTGTCTACCACACTGTACTGTGAAATCAGTAGTCCATCAAAAGACTGACTCAATTAAAGATTTAAGCTCCTAACTATGCATTGCAAAAGTTGATTAGTAAGCTGGGAGCTTGTATGTTTTATCAAAGGTACAGGATGCAAAAAATATTGCAGTGCAAATGAAAACTGAATGTGCCAGGATTCCATCCTCTTAGTGATACAATCTCCCAATTTGAAGGGATAAAAATAAGAATAGAGAGATGCTTGAAATGTTTGCAAATTCTCTTCTGTCTATGCACACTTGTTCTGGAACTGTAGTTGTGAATTTTTACACACCCCTGACATAAGATTTTCTAAGTACAAAGTCTCAGGGAAAACAAAGGTTCTTTTCTGCGTATAAGTGTGCAGGCCCCACTTACCACGATGACAAAAGGTATTTTACCTGTTCCTTCTATTGCTCAGATAATTTTTTTGTTTAGTGCCTCTCCCTCTATTCTTGATCCATAAGCTCTTCCAGACCAGGACCATTTTTATGCTTGTCTTTAAAGCATCGAGCACAATGGCATCTCGGTCCATGACTTAGTTTCTTGTGCAAATAACAATCTGGCTTTTAGATCTTAGATGAAACAGGTTTCCATTCCTTTTAAAGAACAAATTAAATGTTGTTATTTCTGTAAGCACAGAAACATTACCAAATACAAAAATCAAAATAAAAGTCTGACAATGCTTTCTGCAGAAGCCTAGAAATATTAAAGGAGAAATAGCTGCCTCATATTACCATTAATTATGTATCTGACTTCCAGGAGGTGTTTTGTCATAACAGAAATCACAGTGGGCTCAGGACAAATGACTAAACTGCTTTGTGAAGCTGGAGTCATGAAAGCTGTTAAAGGCACCGAGAAATGGGCATATTACCTAGTTAGCTACAAAAGAAAGAATTTCAAAAGAATCAAAATAACATTGAGGTGGGCAGATTTTTTTATACGGAAGGCTGATATTATTCTTATGCTATCAGTCAAATCAAACTCAAAGACTTTCAAACCCATGTTGCAGGCCATGGAAATACCATCAGATGCTTTATATTGGCTTGATGTAAGGCTAACTGTAAGTTCATTGTCCCCAAGAATCACTGGCTGTTATCTTGAAAAACTAAAAAGAGAAGCTGAGCAGTGAGAAAAGCAGTAAATTTTCTGTTCTCTGATAATACCAGCATGGTCTTTGATTTTACTTTGGACAATTAAGTGACTCCAGGTCTCCAAAGCACCCCAGTAAGTTATTTCTGTCAATCCACAAAACAATCAGTTTTCTGTTGCACATATTCTGTGTTCCTCTGAATCTTGGAACTATTTACATTATTCCAAGATCAAAATAAATTTCTCAACACCTGACCATCAAACTGTACTCAAACTCTTGCTGTTCAGAAAACAAACAAAAAAATTCCAACAAAACAGAAAACTCCTTATCTGTGCCTTAAAAGGTGGCAGATCTTGCTGGAGTTGATGATGACTCCCTTTGCCCTGGTGCACTCAGCTCCAGACAAAGGCAAATTAGCAACCAGTGGCATAGAATTGAGATGTTGAAGGCAAGACATCTCCAGCTGGTCCTCTGGGATGGGTTGGGGGCTAGAGAAGGTGGCCTTCTCCTGCAACAGGAGAAGCAGAAAGCCCTGGATCCCCAGCCCCTCCTCTGGGATCTCTGACGGGTCCCATCCTTTCCCCCCCAGGAGACCAGGATGCACAGTCAGATAAGCAGTGTGGGGTGCCTGCAAGGGGACTGGAGAGACAGCAGGTCACCACATGAGCCAGAGGACATACTCTGCTGTCTGACAGGTCTCAAGGGGAAGTGGAAGTCGCATAACCCACAAGGAAATAGGAGGAGGAGGAGGAAAGAAATCTCAGGCTCCTGTCCCCACTTTTGCCCTCCAAAACTCCAGATCTTCCTCCAACCCTCCCAAAACCTCCACTGCTCTCTTCTCCAGCCTAGGTCATCCATACCTCTGTTCCATGTAGCTGGAGTTATCTAAATCAACACATTCCCTCTTTTCTCTTTCCATTACCCACCTGGAGCCCTCTTTGCAGATACTGAGCTTTCCACACAGATCTGAATGTCTTTAGCCAATTCTGGCTGTAACTACAACTCAGATGAGGGCTGTACAAAGGTCTTGCCATTTCCCCATCATATGGTGAAGAGCATCTCTGCTAAAGGAGGTTTAAGAGCATCCCTCTGTTCATATTTCACTCTACCCTGATCCTTTGGCTAGTCATTTTAATGAAACCTGAGGAGAGGAAAGGGAGAAATGGCTACTGTCCCACTGATTCTATAAAATACATTGCATGGCCCTAAGGCTGTTAGATCAAGACTCAGTCCTTGTCATTGCTCATGTTTTCTGTAATAACCATGCTCACACTGGTTGTGTCTGAACTGCACACGTCACCCCAGCTAGGAGTCAGAAGGTGCCTGGGGCAGGTACACACACCTAGGAGCTCAGGAACAAGACCCACATGGCCACTGGCAGCTCAGTCCTGACCATATACACAGTGGGAGAATGTAGGTCAGAGAGTCTACCATTAAAACAGTGCTTAGAAAAACACTTTTAGACCTTGACCACCATAGGCCAGCATTTGCCCTCCCATGGCTACAACATGTTCACTGGGGTGGATTAATTTAGATGGGATTGAATTGGATTGGACTGGACTGGGAGCAACAGACATAGCGCCCCACTGTGCAGCACCAGCAAAATCTAATTATCTGCTTTTCTGCTTTTAAACTATCAGTCTAACTTTCTTTGTCCTTTAATCACTTCCAGTAAACCTCAGTGATACTTTTCTTTAGTCTCTTCATTATGTTTTTCTTATAAGATAAATGGATGTCATGGATTTATATCTGCTATCAGACAGGGCTATGCTCTGATTTATTAGGGAAGACAGAATTATGCAATAACAGGCATTTTAGACATGATATAAGAAGTTTTGTTTCTCATTGTTTAAAGATTGAAATAATTGTATTTTTTTCTAAATGATGATTTTCACTGAGCCCGAATGAAGGAAACTCATTGCAGGAAAACTATGAAGGGTCTAGAGAACTTGGAACCAATCCTTTGTAAAATTATAAAGCATTTACTTTGTTCCCATTTGTGAGAATAAGTGAGTATATTATATAGACTTACAAATGTTTAAAATCAGCTAAATCCCTGACCTTATCAAGCATTTGGAATTTACTCTGTGATGTAACTTCATCATTTTCTGTTGAGCATGTCTCCTTCCTAATCCTCTGTTGTGCCTTCTCTGTTCCCTTTCACTCCCTTCCCCTTTGTCATCAGAGGCATAAAATCTTTGCAACAGCATGACTCAAACTTTGAAGCCAAAATTTGAAGCCAAAATTTGTTTGGTTTTTTTGTTTCCCCAAAGCACTTGATCCTACAACTGGTTGCTTGTTGAAATACATAGCATCATAGAATCATAGATCTTAAACTTTGCCTTGTCTTGTTACATTTCTTCACTCTCCAGTGCACTATCAAGGAGATTCACATCTTTGTTTTTCTCTTGCAAGCTGCATGGAACTTTGTTCTCAAGCTCAACACTGCTGCCAGATGTTCTCTTTGCTTCCTGTGGCACTCCACTGCTGCCATGGCCAAGAGGAGAAGCACTACAAGATGAGATCCAAGTCCACAGGGTTGAGAGTAGTTTCAGGTTTCAAACATCAATCTCATAATGAAAGTAAGATATATGATGTCATAAAAAAATAAGGAAAGATCTAAAGCTAAAATTAGACATTTGGTTCCACGTGTGAAAACCAATATTTCTTCCTGGTAAAATTGGAAGGCTGTTGACTGCTGGCGAACTCAAAGAGCAAGAGTTTAGATTTACAATCCTTTCCCTTCTCAAATGAACCCAAGGAAAATTGAGGCAAATAGCAAGTGGCCTCTTTCATCCCAGCATTGTTATTCAGACCCACGTTTCTCCTGTGGGAATGTAGCAAACTGAAACTGAGCTCATGATTGTCATTTAATGATTTCATCAGGGTTGAAATTCCTTTTTTAATACAAAGCTTTTCCTCTGGACCAAGGCACAAGAAGAGGCTTAGATAGAAATATAGGAGGGCATGCTCTGCTGTGGCTTGAGAAGATGCAGTCTCTCCCACTGTTGAAAGTTTTCTAAATGCATGCCTAAAATAAGGATGAAATTCCTATCAAAATGTTCACAGCCCCAAAATGCATGCTTCTATGGCTCCAGCTGGGAGTGAGGATACAAGCAGAACTGTTTGCTCTTACTTTGTAGTTTCTGCATCAAAATACAGAAAGATATTAAGTTTTTCCAAGGAACAGCGGGTATTAAGTCTTCAGTTTTCACAGCTAATATTAGACTTGAAACAGTAACCAAGAAAGCAAAGCTTGAATATTTGGGTTGATTCCACAGAGAATAAATTAAATGTATTGTTTATAAAAAATATCTGTGTTGCAGGGAAATATTTAATCCTTTGGAAAAAGAAATTAAGAGAGAAATAAAAGAACAGAATGAAATTCAAGAAAAACTCAAGAGTTCTGACTATTTGTAAGCACATTAAGGTGTAAATATTGAGCTCATAAGGGTTTTTATCTTTAAAGGAAAGTGAATACTTGAATGTTATATGTGTATATATATATATATAATGTGGGGGTGTGTATATATAATGTGCTTGAAACAGGATTTTCAGAGCTATTATTTATGGATATTTTTACTAAGATGGAAGAAAATGCTTAATCTCTTTTTACAGCTTTAGTGCTTACTTTTCCATCCTAGAAGAGGTCCCCTAACACATAAAAAGCAAAAGCTAATGCCTCCATATGAGTCTTGCAAACAGTATAGCAGTATGAGCAGCTGGAGGGAAAAAATTGTATTCAGACCAAGTGAATAGGCCAGATATTTCAGGAACAAACAGAAATGAGAAAAAAAACCACCCATAGTTGTTTGTATGAGATGTATTTCTTTTTCAGGACTGGATTTTCAATCTCACACTGCTTTAATGGCATGAAGAACATTTGGATCCAAAAGTTATGCCTAGATTGCTGAATAAAACTTGCCTGACACTGCTCCCTGCACTGAGGCCAAGTGGCATGGAACAGGCTGTATCCATACTATTAAACCCTCTTACCCTGTAAAATAGGGTGGTTGCTATACCACACTTGGGAGCAGTCCCTGGCCTAAGCTAGCTTCTGAACTGTGCCTGAGAATCATTTGGGAGAGAATTACTTGGCCGAAAGCAAGCCAAGGGACATTTCAATAATTTAACAATATAAATAATCAAGTCCAGTGATGTGCCCTGGCACTGCTTAATTTATTAGAGCAGACACAGCTGACACAGCCAGCTGCTGATCCCTTAATAGTGCAGAGAAAGCACAGATGGCCTTGGCCTGCTCTCCTCTTCAAGCAGAGGTGCTGGGAGTGTGCTGCAGCATATGTAGGGTTTCACCAGGGGCCAGAGGAAACCCGCTGGATGCAGAACAAGCCAAGGCTCATGCTGGTAGCAAAGCTGCTGCTTTTCAGCACCACTGCCTCCCTCCCCCGCGGGCTGTGCAGTAAAACAAGCCACCTTTTACTTGGTCCCAAGTTCACAGAGGGCTGGAAGATGCTGCCCTAGCCTGCTGGGGAACTGGAGGAGGAGCCAAGGTTGGCAGTGGTCCTCTAGATGCAGTGGCCAAGGTCTATGCCCAGGGATTAGAGGCAAAGCTCTCTGTGCATGGAGACAGAGCATCTCTATGTCCTGCTGTGCTGCTGGGACTTACTCACTCCAGCATAAATAAAAGCTTTTGAATCTGGGGTTTGATTTATAAAAGGTATAAATCCTTCACTGCTGAGAAGCACAGTTCAGCCCAGGCTTGGGACCTGTGTCCCTTGCCAGGGCACAGCATGCAGCCACGAGGAGGGAACAGCCCTCCCAGGCAGGAGTGAGATCCAGGGGAGTTTGGTCCCCCAGGGACTGCTTTTCCAGTTGGCAGAGTCTTGCTAAAGGGAGGGGATGGTGCTGCAGCAAAAAACAGAAGTAGACTTACAGGAGGGGCTGCACTGTATACTGCAATTCATATTTCTTAGTGCAGTTCTCAAAACAAGCAATTTGGTTTGCTCCTGAGTAGCACTGTACTGTGGTGCACATTTTTCAAAAATTATCTACTTATTAATAGAGTAGTTTTGTTACTGGACTACTCTGATCATTAATTTTTAACGAATGTCTGGAAAGACAGCAATTACTTTTTGTAGGTCACTGGATAAAACCCTACTTTTTCTTCAAGAGTCTTATTTCAAGAACTATAATGAAATAAACCACAAACATTTAAATTACATAAAAAATTTTTACAAATCCCAAACATGCAAGGCAGCCATGTGTAGACTAGATCCCAATGTGAGATTCAAAATGAAACTATTTTGTGTCCCTATGGTTTTTTTCTGGAAGGAAATAGGCAGCCCTGAGGAATTCAACAGCCATTCCACATCTTCCTCACAGTACTCTGCTGTTAAGCCACCATGCATGATGCAGCAAGTGCCTGGGGCCTCAACACTTGCTCAACCATCCAGTTAAGGTTGGCATTCCAAGCTCCTGGTCACCACTGAGGGCAGACCCTCATCACTGTGGTCCAGCCTCACATCCATCACAGTCTGGAGAGCTTGACAGAGTCCTTCTGCTAGAAAAGTCTGCCCTCCAGCAGTGTCCCTTGCCAGCCATCAGCTGAGACAGGCAGCATGGGTGCTATGTTAGGTATGTACATGTCTTCAGATGTTTGTCTCAGAGATAGTCTTTATCTTGCTCCAATGAATGGTGAGGGAAAGACTTTTGTCTGGACTATTTCCTCATTCTCATTCCTTTGCATTCACACGTTATGGCTGTGTAGGTTATAGCTTACCCTTCAGAGTTTGCCATACCTCCAAAGAAGGATTAAAAAGTTTGAGTGGGGAGGGATGGATGTAAACCTGACACCACAGCAAGTGGCATGAGGTCTGAGTATCCCCCTGGAGCCAGGATATGAGAAGTGTTTCTGAAATCAGTGATAACAGGCATGACCTTATCTTAGATAATCTGTCTGCAAAATATGGGGCTGGTCTCAGTTCACAGACATCTGTGGACAAGTTGGTTTGCCTCAGCTGAAATAACTAGGAAATGAAAGAATGCAAATGATACTTACTGAACGAGCAAATATTACTCTGAGGTGGATGTAGGCTGCGTTCAAGCCTGTTGCCTCTCTAAATGCAATGTGAACACAGTGTTTGTGTCCTGAGCACTGTGCATGGAGCCTCCATAGCAAAAAACAGTGGGATCATTTCACCTCCCTGGAACAAATCATCCCTAAGTCAATTGGAAAGAAGCAAAAGCCCAAACATCCAGATGCTCAAGCCATTCTTTGGAGTTCCAGGATGATATCCTGGGACAGCTCCTAGGAGCTAGCAGGAACACCTGCATTCATCTGAGACAAGAGTGCTACTCTCATCTAAACTGTTAGTTTTCAGCTTGGGACTATGATCCTGAGAGTACACCTGGAACCTTCTGCCAGTTACATGGGACCACACTATCTTGCTCATTAATATTCCCAGCAGAAACATGTTACTGCAATCCCTGAAAATCTCACACAGTCCTGTTGACGTGACCTCTTCTAGCATTAAGGATGACTGGGGTGAGAAGATAAAAAGTTGACACAATTTTTATATGAAATATCCATGACAATGTATTGTGAAAATTTGAATCTGAATGCATAATTCCACTGAAAAATCAAAAGTAGTGAATTTTTTACACAGTTAATTTTACAGTATTTACCATATATAAAGAGGAGGCAATTATTCAGGTTAGTCCAAACCCTCTCAGTGACATCAGGGCAAAATTTCTCTTAAAAAAGCCTGCATTCCTAGGAATCTGAATAAATACAGGCCCATAAATATGTTATTATATTTGCTGAAAAGAAACAGAAGAAGCAGTCTAATCTGATCATATTACCCACACAAAGTAAGTGCCTCATAAACCGTGAAAGAGGAAAAGGTAAACTCTATGAATTTCCTCTCTGCTAACCCAGTTTGCTTTTAGCAACCATAGAAAATAACATAATGAAAGGATAACACTGTGGGGTTTTTTTGAGACTGGTAACATAAACAGTCTCTTGCTCCAAATGAATCTGTAACACATAGCCACTGTATTTTGCTCTCTACAGATAGAAATCATTCTGTTCCTGCTCTACTCAGAATTAAAAGTCCCAGTACACCTAGCAACTGGACCCCTGAATGTCCAAGACAGGCCATACGAAGGTCTGAGAAACATCTCATAAGCCTGGAGCAAGCAGGGTTTAAAGGGAAGCTTTCTTCTTCATTCCTTTACTCCTTGACTACCATCTTCTTGTTGCTGAGGAAAGAGGCAAGTCTTCTAACTCCCAATATGATATCTCTGTACATTAACTAGTTAGAATAAAGGCTAAATTCAAAGCTAAATCCCTCGAATAGAAATTCAGGACCTAATTTGCTGTAATATTAGGCCCCTGGCTCCTCTTCCCTTCAGTTCATAAATGCAGATTGGCTAGAGGGACTACAAAACACAAAGCAATAACATAAAACAAACTATTAAAGCGAAGGACACCATGTTCCTTTGATTCTCACACCCACCCACGCATGTACACCCACACAGACACAAAAGCTCCTCAGGAGCAAGAATTCTGAAATGTGAGAAGTCCAGTATACAACAAGGCTGTAAAATGACACATTACTTTTTTATGTACATGTCCTGCTCATTAAGCAGCTTTTCCTGAAAAAAGGTCATGACATCTACATGCCTTTTTTTGCTGCTGGAGAGGTAATTGCTTTTTCAAAAGAAGTCATTTCAAGCTACTTGCTATACACTGAGTGGCACACTGGACAAGTAATTTTGTGCTTCCTCAACAGAAAATTAGAAAGGTACCAGAGCAATAGAGCAACCACAAGATATTCCTTCTCTGACCTTCTAATTATTGCATAGAAAGCATGTAAAACAATACAATGTCCAGGTATTCATTCTACAGTGGAACCTATTTCACCCCAAACTCCTTTGTAACAGTTCATGTCTATATTACTTTTAAAAGAAATGCAAATGTATGAAAAGTTAAGCAAGATAGCTGTTAAGTTTTGACTTTACAGTGAATCCTTTTAAAAAAATAGACTGTTTTTCCATTTGGAAATAAACTCTTGATTATGTCAGAGGCCAGATTTGCCCTTTAAATTTTTTCTGCTTTAGCCAGTCCTCCTTTCACACATCCAATTAGCCAAAGCTTCAGCTCCAGTTGGTAAAGTTACTCCTGGATAGCACTTGCCTTCTCATAGCACATTCCAGTGATAACATGCCCATGTAAATGGGGAATTGCCTGCACCAGCAAAAAATGGCTTCCACCAGTATCATGATTCTTTCAATTTTTAATTTTATTTTTTTAAATAAAAACTTAGCTGTCTTAGAAGCCACAAATAATGTATTCTCACCTTCCTGTTTAAAGCATCTGGTGTTTTTGGACAACTCTCCTGCCAGCCCACCTTTGCAAGCATGTGTCTCTGTTACCTGCAAAGAGACAGCAGATAATCTCAGCTACACCATTTGCATGAGAATAATGACATACTTTTGTACATGGGAAGCAAAACAAAGCTTGAACAAGTTCTGAATAGGAGAGAAAGGACTGCAGTGCTCCTACTGAAAGACGGGAAAAACAGGTAAAAAAGTCTGGAGCTGCCACCTCCATACTGGATGCTACAGTGCAGAACCAGATTCAGTGCTGAGCTCAGATTGCAACACTCACCACATTTCATAGTAGATTCTTTGCAGCACTGAGTGAGAGAGATCTGGGGAAGGCCAGCTAACACCAGTTTTATTCAAAAGTAAGTGACCTCTCTCAAGGATTCTCCAATATCTGTCTAAAATTGATTCAGCCTGCTGTGGAAGGGCAAAGGAGTCAAAATGGGTTTATTATGGTGTGCTCCAGTTGACTGTCCCTCCTTGTCTGTGTCCTCTTTCCCAAAAGTGTCGAGCACAGATGGATGGAAATAGGATAGATCTTTTTGAAGAAGTCAGTTTATTTTCACAATGTGCCATAAGCACATTGCATGAAAAACAGAAAACAAAAGGTTAATACTGAAAGCATGCAAATAAACCATTTCCAAATGCATGATTTTACAGGACAGGCAAACAGGACTTTTTACAGAATAAATCAAAGCAATGAAAATGGAAAAAGGAACATGGTGAAACCCATATTTTAGTATTTAGATAAAATACATACAAAATTTAAAGCAAGCTTTGCAAGCAATTCACTAACTGGTTGTTCGTATTCCATGACTTTTCATAAATAAAATGACAAATGTGTAAGGTAAACATCCAGATGCAGCACATCAGTTTTCCCATCTCCAAATCTAAGTCCAAAACAAATTACATGCCTTCTGTGCTTGAATTCAGAATTAGAAAGAAGTAGAGCTGGTTCACTTTTGGCTCAAGGGATTGGCTTTCAATTGGCTTGCTGAGCTAGAGAGCAGCAATAAGCTTCCTGTTTGCAGAATATAATCTTAAATTTGGCACTTGCTCTCCCTGCAGTCCTCTGGCACAATGCATCTACTCAGACTGCCTACTTTAGTTGTCTAACATGAGTGCTGAACATCTCAAAACTGGATGCCTGGCCACAGCAGGCATCAATAATAAGATAACTCTGAGTACCCAGCTTAGAGCTGCTTAGCCTGTGGAAAGAACCAGACCTGAAAGAAGGCTCCTAAAATGTTTCAAAGCATTAAAGAAGATGTCAGCTTCCCCCTGCTGCCTGGAAGGCCCTTAACAATGAAGAAACAATCCTGAAATTTTCCTTGGGAGTGCTAGTGCATCACTGAATAGACAGTTGTCTGAAGGAGAGAAGATGCACTTCCAGCAGCTGCTTCTCTGAAAGTTTTGCATTAAATGTTTGTGTCTGCATGAGCTCAAAATGGCAAACCCTTTCCTTTGGGCACCACTTCACCAGCGTGTCCACTTCTTGTGCTGCCCCAAGGAGTGGAACCCCAACTCAGGATGAGCAAGACCTGATGCTTTTCAGCACCAAACAGAATAATGGTGAGCTGAGCCCCTTGCCCTCTTTTCCCAGGTATGTGCTCTTTGTTGCCTTTTTAGAGGCCATCTGTTGGAGCCCATCTTCACACTATCTCACATACCACAGCAGCACAGCAGATACATTTCCCTGAGCAATTTGTTAGGTTAATGAAGTAGCCTATATTGCAATTTCCTGCTGCAAACAGGAACCTGAAGCACTGCTGGCAACACAGTTAAACATTGTTGGGATACATCCTGTAACATATATGTGTCTGTATCTATAGATATACACCATAAAATATGAATATACACATGCTATATATAGATATATGATTTATAATATGTAGATTGAACATTATGTCATATATGTTACAAAAATGCATTTATTGTAAATATTTATATATTCTATATAAGTAATATATATAAACTGAGATCTTACTCAGAAAAATTATAATTCAAAGTTTCTTTCAGACTTTCTGGGCTGCAGTCTTCAAAGCACCTGCCACTGCAAGAGAACTTCTCCCCAGAATGGGATAAACAAGTTTAATGATGGGTTTTGAAATAATATGTTGTTACAGTGGCAATCTTATCAAGAACAGGAATCATGTAAAGCAATCAGTCAAACTGAACCTCTACTTCCTCTGCTTCCATTTTTAAGCATGAATAAAAAACCACAAATGTAGAACAAACATAACTCTTGCAGCATCTGCCATCCTGTCTTTCTAGTTTCTGATTGAATTAGTTTCATTTTGTGACTTGATTTTGTCAGTATTGCTATTCCAATTCAGTGCAACATACAGGCATTGTACATTAAAAATTGAAAAATGTACAAATAAATTTTATTCATAGTTAAAGCAAGTCACACTAAAGATAACCTGCTCTGCCAAATACCAAGGTGAATTGCACTCTGCTAGTATAGGCAAATATAGAAAATTTAACTGGAATCAGTGGGTACTCTGAGCTTATATCATCACATGCAAGTACAGAATGTAGATTAACACCTAATGCTATTAACTAAGCTTTAGCATTTTTCTGACCATTTGATGAAGTCACAAACATTTTTCAGGTTGTTGTCATCATGCCTGAAGGAGAAGACTGTGAGACCTACAGTCCTTTTCTTCAACAGCTAAAGTATGCAAAATGTGACAATATATACTCTGTCCTGAGTCAGACCCCTCATATTCACCTACTGCATCTTTTCTAGAACTTTTCTTCATGTTTCTATCTTCCCATGAAATAGCACATTCTTCCCCTGTGAAGTTGGTTTTCTTCCAGCAAAAATATCAGAACATCTGGGTCAGCATCAAAAGTTCTTTTGTAGAATTTCATAGGTTTTGGCCACAGGTTATGTTCTCTCCCAGGATGCTACTTGCTTGGCCCCAGCCTCATCAGCAAGTGAAAAAACTCCAAATGCCCAGATGTCAGAAACGGCTGGTTGTCAAGTACTATATCCTGCATATCTGGCCATAACAATTTGTGGACTCAATGTCTTCTAGGCACTATAAATAAAATTCCCTGTATCAAGGACAGTAACCAGAGGTCATGAAGAAAAATCGAGATGATACAAAATTTGGCTGTGCACCTGCTTAGCAGCTCAAGTTCCTTTACCCTCAAAAACTGGCAAGTGTACTGCAGAGAAAAGGTTATAACTTATAAAATCAAGCAATTCAAATTACAGAGGTAGTAAAAAGAGAAAATGGCATTTGAACATTAAGTCACAAATGTAAGATGATTGGCATTTGCTATTTATTTCTGCATTATTTATATGGTGTCACTGGCATCAAAAACAGTATGCAATAGCTGAGATACAGTGAGTTGTCATTGCAGAGCTGGTTGAAATGCATGGCTCATACTCCAAGATGTAAATATTGTGAGTTGTATTCTGGATGTAGGTTCATTGATTTGCCTCCTCAGCCATGCCCAGCTGAGGCATACATCACCCAGTCACTGGGCATCACTTCTTCATGGATACAAATTTTGTGCCAAGACATGTACACCTCTATGTCAGTATCCTGTGTCTGTGATCTCTGCTTGCTCACAAGCCACCACCAAGTCCTCCAGTTCCTCCACCTCACAGCTGGCTTTCCTCATCAAAGCTTTTAATGAGTTTATCATCCAAAAACATTGCCCAGACTAATATTAATCTTCAATAGCACAGAGGTCTGAAATTTGATTGTTGTGGGAATTCCTCTGGCTTTGGGGCATTTAAATTCTCAGCCACAACCCTGTGTTAATGTTGAAGTGATTGTGTCTTGAATAGGTTTTTGCCTTTCCAGAACAGAGTTAGATTAGAGCTTAACACTTCAGTATCACTCAGCCTCTTGTCGCATGGGTGTTTTCATTTTCAAAATTAAGTCCAGCTTTATCTAGTACATACTAATTAGTCCAAGCTTCTTCTGTTTACATGTTGGGAGTTTCTAAAGCTAATGTTACAGGTTGGAAAGTCTACTGTATATTCTGTTTAAAAGAAAGGCAGAGTGGAAAATTAAATCCTTAAGTAAAAAGACAAAACTAAGAAAAGTCCCCAGCCCTCCAAGTAAGTGCTTGCTTATTCAGGTCTCATATGTTGCCAGCAGACTACACACTGATAAAACCACTTTTGGACTATTTAGATTTGAGTAAAAATTCTGTGAGTTTAGGGAGTCAGCATGAAAATCACTGGCATAATGACAAGCTCCAGCAGTAATAAAATTCAATTAAATCATTACACAGAAACATAAGCACTGATGGAATTTTCACAGCTTTAATGAGGCCAGTATGGAGTTCACGACCCTCTATGAAAAGTGTGTTTAACGATGATGGGCTGGGCCATTGAGTGCCATTATTTATTTAAAGTCCTAAAAGGGAGCTTGTCTTGCACTCTGGATGAGTCTAATCAGCATTCTAAAATGTTAGCCTAAATAAAAGACGTCTTTGCCTTTTTCAGCCTCCCCTTTACTAGCACCAGAGAAGAAAGAAAATATGAGTTTTTCAGCACTCTCATATGCTAAGAACTAGGCAACTCTTGGTGAATGAAGACCGGAGTTCAGCTCTATCCATGGGTCATGGCAATACTTTAAGGGATGTGGGGAAAGGATTATTTTCATACTTCAACAATTGCTAAGGAAGTTGCCAAAGTAGAAAGAGAACAGGTGAACTGGGATTAGAGTGTACAAGATAAAGAACCATGTCTATTGGAAAAGGAATAAGGCAGGAAGCTCCGGAGTTTAGAAGAAAAGCATGACTAAATAAATCCAACATATAACTGATGATGCATTTAATGGTGGACAGCTGAAAATCAGAAAGGCTATGCCTATTCTTGTAAATCAGACAGCACCAGGGCACATTTCAGATTTAACACTGCTAGGCTCCATTCTTTGCACCATTAAATTGTTAGTGATCCCTGGTATAGGTCAGGACCATTTCAACTAACACTACCCAAACGTTTCCAGCTACGGTTCAAAAGGCAGCATGGATAGGCTGTTGGCTTGCAGCAGTTTGTATCAGAGAGGAGGATGGCTTAGCAGTGTGGATGCAGAGTGTCCACATCATGCAGCAACAGCACAATGCAGCACTCCCAGGCAGTTTCCATTAATTGATGTAGATATAGCTAAAATGTCCATCTCTGTTGCGTCAGTCACAGGAGTTGTACCTGGCCTCATTTCTGCTCCTGAAGGAAGAGAGCAAGAGGTGACGAATTTCTGTCCCAAGTCACTGCCTGAGAGTACAGGATACTGGCGTTTATTGCATGGCCAAAACTGTTGAGTTCCAAATGCATGGTCAGAGGTTTTGCTAGAAATTAAATCTGAACCAGAAAAAAAAATCTCAGCTGACTGTGTCATGAGATTATTTGTGTGGTCATCTTTATTTCATTTGGTTTACTTGAATTTCAGATCAGCTCTTGAGAATGCTAAGTACTTTGGACTCCGTATGAAGTCCTCAAGTCAAAATTTTATTAAGATAAAATTGAACTCGCTCTTTAGGGAGTAGACAAAATGAAATCCAGCACCAAGAAAGAGAATTACTTACTTCAGCACTCATGGGAGAAGTGAAATGCTATTAAAATAAATGCACGGTGGGTAAACACAGCTCCTCACATTCTCTCTCAAATTGCATTTTAGAAATATTTTGTTAGAGTTAATACTACTCTTTAAGTTGTTGTGGAGAAAACACTCTCAGGCTTTCAAAAAATTTTGCTCTGCAGCCATCAGAGGATCTCTTTTGATTTTTGAACTTTCAGTGTCTCCACATGCAGACTGGAGCTTTGGTTGGGTGTTTATTTGACAGATATACATTATCCTGCCACATAAATACTGTTCTATTGACATTTCCCATGCCAAATAAGCCTTTCTTTGGCTGTTTAAAATTCACCATGTAATAGTCAGTGTTTTTAGAAAGGTGCTAAATAAAGAAATGGAGAAAAAAGAAAGGGAGAAAAATGCTTCAGGCAAAGTTTCCAATCACCTTCTTCTTACTGTAATTATCAGCAGAAAACATCGCAAAAAAATGGTCCAGAGCAAATGATTTATCTAATGTGATAAAGTAATAAAGGTCTGATTCTGATTTTCTGACATTCATCAGGATTAGTAAGAAGAAAGTCAGTTCCTGAGTATTCTACACCCTTCTCGTGGCGTAAATGACAACATGAGATACAAAAGAGCAGGGACTGATGCATATGGAGACATTAAAATTTATTTCCTCCCAGACCCTGATCTAGCCTCTTTTCAGTGTTCCCACTTTCAAGGAGGCACTCAGCTGTGCTGTTTTCATCAGCATCCCTGTTCTCAAATGTGTCTGTGTTGCAAGGGACAGTTTGCAGTCGGGGCAGTTTGCTCAGGAGGATGCTGTATATTGTGCTGACCATGGTCTCTACTGCTTCTTTAAAGAGCAGAGTGAAACATCTGTGGAATAAGCCTGATTTTCTGAGGAGGTAGAAGCTATAGAAGTTATTACAAGGAGAAGCAAGGCAAGAACAGAGAAAAAAAGTAGGATAGGTCCAGGAGGGGACATAGGAAAAAAACAAGCCCTGAGTTGCTGTGCTTTTTATAGATGTAGAGGGATTGCCATTTAAATGTTGATGTTTGCCAAAGTAAATCAAATATTTATTAAGGGAAAAATGGAGCTCTTCAGAACCAATTATGTGTTTACCTGGAGCAAATGGAGATTAATTTTTTTTTAATAGTCACCATTACAAACAAAACTGAGAACCAGACCTTGACACAGCATAGTCAGAGCAATTACTCTGCCCTGTAACATTTGGAAATGAGCCAGGTATTCCAACATTTGATACCTAATGTACTTCAGCTTCCCACCTGCACCTCTAAATAAGCTGCAGCCAGTGTAAAGGTAATGCCAGTAAAACAGGTTGTGTTGCACAATATTCTGATGGGAATGATTTCTGCTTTGTCCTACTGCTCTGCAGCAAGTTATCTCGCTAGTGTTTGCTGCAATGCCTGATTATACCTGACTGAAATATGAAAAAAATCCCATCATGTTCTTGCCAGGAACCATAAACGTTTAATCTAATTGCTATAGGCTTTTTTAATCCATGAAAAGGAATCATGTCATTTTAGTTTGAATGCCTATAATGGAAAACAGATTTTGTTAAAATGGGGGGGGAACACAACAAAAAAAAACCAAAAAACACAAGCAAACAGCAAAAATAACCCACCACTAACACTTCTGTGACAGAAATTCCCAGCCTTCATTTGCTTTGAAATAGTCAGACTTTATCAATTCTGCCCCATTAATATGTCTATTACAGACAAACTCTTTACAAACCAGAAGGCAGAATACAGAGAAAGTCAAACAATGGTTACATCAATGTCTTCTTCCCTTTACCCAGACTGGAAGCTGTTCCCACTTATATTTTGTGAAAATTTTCCCCCCAGCTAGTTAGGTGTGGAACCACCCTGGGACTACTGCCTAAGTGTGAGAGTCACACACTGATGCACTTCTCAGAAAAGAGTCAGGTTGAGGGTATTTTAACATTAGCTATATATCATGCAGTTTCCAAGCACTTGAACAGCAAGTCAAATGTAATAAGGCTTTGGAGAAGAAAGATTTTTATACAGCTGTCTCTCTCTGATGTCATTATTTCTTTTAGTTTCCAGTGCAGCTTATTTGTTATGTTTCGGAGCATGATCATGAAAGCTCTGTTGTTCACGGTCAAGGAAACAGCTGTGGACAGATGGAATATTTTGTGACCATTCTTGTTGCAGGGTCATACAATAATTCATGTGAATGACGGTCAGAGCTGAAAATTTTCTCTTGTCAATGTGAGTTGACAGGTGCTTTGACCTATAATAGCCTAAATAAGGACTGGATGTTTTTGAAAAGTGCAAAAACTTAGTAGCAAGATGGCCAGTTTAAAGAAATTAAACCACTGAAATTCAGTTGCTGTCAAAATGTGTATCAAAAAAAAAGATTTGACAAAAACTAGAATGCTGTTACTTCTATAGCTATAGTAAAACCCTTGATTAGGTGACAACAGTATTTCCAAAGTTATGTAACATTTATATCAGGATCCTATTCCTCTTCTCTTGTACCAGCTTGTCTACCCTTCTGCTTTCATCCCTCCAAACTGCAGGTTCTCTCCCAGCCCTCCCAAATATAGCAACTATTACCTCTTTTTTTCCAAATAAATCCTTACAGTTCAAGACATGTCAACCCTGCACATCCCAACTCTTTGCATCTCAGTCAGGACTGCAGCTTCCTGGAGAAGTTCTTGGCACTTTGCTTCACCTAGGCCTCAAAATACTCTGACTTGTTAGCCAGGTCCCTCTCTATCTACCCAGATCACTCAATAAATCACTCTTTTCCAGGTACAACTGGGACTGATCCCATCCTGCTTCCATTTCTTGTGCACCCTACCAGCTATGCCAACATCCCCCAACAGAACTGTGGCCTCTGCCACCACCACCATACACCTGTGCTGCCCCTCACTGTCCCACTCTCACCTGACTTGAACATTTTAAATAGAAGGGGAATTCACAATGATTTTTAAATATTTTATGATTTAACATACTTTATATTATTATCTTGCAAGCTCTGCCATCAAAATCCTTGAAGTGGCAGAGGGAAAAAATGGTAAGAGAAAAACTTCTGGCTGTACAGCAGCACAACTCAGCTAGCATTGAGGTCCTTGTATTATTCTTGTTTAATGAAGGTTGATAGAATGTGGCCCCGTTGTGTACACATGAAAACTGCATCTCATTAGTTGATAACCCTTATAAATGTGTCAAAGACTGTAACTTGTGTTAATGTGCTAAGGAAAGACTTCTATAGTCATTACAAGATAATGAAGACATTGTGATCTCAGTTAAATCTATTCTAGGAAGACTTAATGAGCCAAAATTCATCTAAACTAAAAAATTTGAAGGCTGTGTGTCTTGAGAGTTTGAAAAATGTAATGCCTTATGAGCAATGTCCAGACAATGTAGCACAATTAATTTTTAATAGTATTTAAATGCCAAGAAAAGGCAGAACACTCTACTTCAAAATGAAAAATACCAAATTACAGATTACTGTAAATTCTAGAGCAATGAGAATAGCAATGAGATAAATGAGAGGAAAGGAGTGAAAGGGGAAGAAATTAATCTCTTAGACCCATATGATACAAAGCTTTGCATTCAGTTTTTCCGGTTTAAGGAATTCTGTGAAGATGTTAGCATAACCTGTACAGCACTTTTCACCCAGAAAAGCATGCTGCAATATAGACTGTGGGGAAAACATACCTACGGGGAAGTTGGAACAGCAAACTACAAGTCTTCTCCCCTTTAGAGCCTTCATATCCTGACCACAGGAGATGCTCTGGCAGAAGCACTGCCTCATATGGAACAACCTCACACAACAAGACAAGAGTTTCCCTTGGTCACTTTCACATCCCACTGTTTTCAGAAATAATGGCCAAGGTCTCTCTGAGAGCAGCAAAAGTGCTTTGAAAGGCTTTGAAAGTAAGGCTGCCCACCTCCAAGCTGGATTGAAGACCAGGGAGAGGTCGTAGCCCTATGCATTACCACTGCTCAGCATACTTAAATATGATCATCACTATCCCATCTTCACTGCAACTGCACCCGACTTTGGTAACAGTGTGAAAGTGCATCACAATGGCAGTCTTTGTTCTAGTCAACAAAGCTATCAGAGGTACCCTTAGGCTACACAATCCCTGAAACTCCTCGATATAAGTTAATAAAAGTATGTAGTGCAGGCTGTATTCTGTTAACAACCCACAGCTCTAGAACTAGACTGGTGCATCAGAAATTATTTATGTCCAAGCAAGCAACTGCATGTGGTAGAACAAACTGTTCTGAGGATCACCTCATACTCAAATAACTCAGACCTTGGCACATAGCACTAACAGTTGCCATCTCCTGCTGCTGCCCTACAAATATGCTGTCATACTGTCTTTTCCTCCTCTAATGCTCACACTTACAAGTAAACATGCTGCTCTACTTGTTTTCTCCTGATCAATCCTCTGCATTGGCTTACCCATACACATTCTGAAGTGGTGAGAGTGTTGCCACTAAGGTAAATTGCATAAGCTCAGAGTAACTGCAGCTGCAAAAGTGTTACCTTACCTGAAGATGAGCACAGTACTGCAAAGATGCAATGGAAACTATCATGATCTTAGTTGGGGACAGCTTGGCTTCTATATTGTTCAGAGTAAGAACAGGTCATAGCTGTTCTGAAAAAGGATAAAACATAGAAATATGATTGCTTTAGGTCATGAAAATATCTTCTGAAACCCTAACACCATTAAACCAATAGTAATAAAATAAGCCTTGGTAATTCTGTACAAACTAAGCCAGCCAGAAGGATTCTGAGAAGGATTTTCACTGTTTGTATTCTCATAAATCATTACTTTCTAGGAATAATATTCTAAATACAACAAAAATTCTTTACTAAGGACTTTTACGATGCCCCCATAAACCTGTAAAATAACAATGCAAACTCACAAGCATTTTTTTAATGTATCAGAGAATGCTGATGTGTAGAGTGGAATTATGTTCTCAGGAATAAATCTCTGAAACCATCTCTAGATCTATCCACTTATGCTATATTGTATCAATTACAGCAGCATTTGAACACTTTCCAACTACTTATAGTACAAGTAACAATCTCTGCCTCCTTTTCCACAACAGAGTTGTGTTCCTATTCATTTCTATGCTAGTAGATTAGTTGTTTTGTGTATCTGGTGTTTGTATAGTGTGTATCACAGCTTGTCTGGTGGCTCTGGGTGCAACATACAGTAAGTATAAGAAATAACAGAAGTGAGGCAATAGCTGTTTTGTCTGGTATGATTGTGTGTATATACAAGCCTTGGAAATTGAATGGGTAAATACTGCATTTGCTTTTGAAAGCAAGTATTATTTATCACACCAGCATGTCTCTCATTTTGTAGAGGCAGATTATCATCTCTACTGTTGAAGATTTCTTGTCACACTGATTCAATCCCATGTGCATCTCCTTGTAAGATAAACCCTCCATGAAATACTGGCAGTGAGATTTTGATTTTCACAGTCATTTAATAAAAAGTACTTCATTATTCATTCTATAGGAGCCTCACTGGAAACAGCAAGCTCTCTTTTAACAGGAAGATGCTTTGCTTGTAAATCATAGGATATCAAAACTGGGCAGATAAAACTTGCAAAGAACTTTTTAATTAACAGAATGGATGAACAATTCATAATTAATTATTTGGGAATTAATGCCACCTCAATTTATCATCAAACATTTGCAAAGGCAATACATGCACTTGTATGCCTTTCACAGTCTTTACAGTCTACAGGATGACTCCTTAATGCTGGCCCAATCCACTAGAGTATGACAGATATAGTCAGGTCATTAGTCCTTCATTGACTTCTCTACATGAATTGTACAAACAATGATGCGAGCAACCATCTAAATTCTCTGCTTCTTTGGGGATAAAAGAATCAGGAATTTCAAACTTTGTGCCTATAAGTCAATTCACTGTGACTGGCTGTAGATTGTTATGCAATGATTTGTGGAATCTCTGTATGCACAGTTTGAAAATGGCTTGATATTATAAATTCCCTGTGTTTAATTCCTGAAGACTGCAATTTCACTTCATATACAGAGTTTGCTTTCCCTCACCATTGGTTGCTTTATCTCCTCATTTTAATCCTGTACTGAAATTCTCAAGGATGGTGATTCAGGGCTAATAGCTGAGCAGGGATGCCATCTTTCTGCCAGCACTTGTCACATAGCCTGTTATGGAGACTGCTAACTTTCTCACTCATATAACCATACACACAGCATTAACAAGGTCCTTCTTCTACCATGGTCACTATGTGTACCATCACATACATCACTTCTGGCCACGTGGGGGGACTGTGCACATGCTTCAGGTCTCCTAAGTGACTTCACACATACATATCAGACCACAGCAGGAAGATCCTGAGCATGTCAGCTGCAATAAATACATTTCATCCACAGACTCATGATGGAAAAGCCTACTGAATCTTCAGAAGGGACAACGTCAGGGAAGGGGCTGTGAGGCCCTAGAGTAATTCATCCAGTCCATTTCAGGTTGTCTTGTGAGGCCCTAGAGTAATTCATCCAGTTCATTTCAGGCTGTCCCCTCATCTCCAGGTTATCCCCATAAAAGGCATTAGAATGAACTCCAGACTTGCTGAACTCTTACAGTCATTAAATATTTTTCAGCCTTTGTTTACTTGGAAATTTCATGGTCAAAATTGTTCATTAACATACTGAGCAGCTGCTTCCCTAATCCTGAATTTCAAGAGAGAAGTAACCAAGCAGGGAATTGAAATCAAGTGGGGATCTGGATTATCTGAGAAGGCCAATAATGTTTTAACTGACACATAAAACTTTTGCCTCAGTATAGAAGCAGAGATGAGTCCAGGAGAGGAGGCAGAAAGATACTTAGATGCCCTGTAAGAACAGGAGATATCATTGCTGCAGAAGGAGAATTCTGTGCACTCCAAGCCCAAAGACAGTTTCAGAGGAAGGAGAAAACTGGCGTACATGTATATGTGGAGCCACTCTAGTTCTGATTTCTTGTGCAAGGTAAAAAATGAATTACCAGTTTCTAGAACACTTGCCACTTACATCTCCACACAGTGAGAGCTCTGAGAAAGAGTGAGCAACAGTGTGTGAGGGACACTGAGGAATCATCATTGCTCCTGGCTAGTTCAGGCTTCTAGGCATTAAAGACCTGTTCCTGACAAAGATGCCTAGGCTTCACAGATGAAGTTTGATTATTAAAGAGACCAAGGAAACAATACCAGAATTACTCAAGTGGCAGAAAGCTTAAAAGCACAAAGGATCAGCAGGAGCCATCCCAGCACTGTAACATGTACCCAGCTTCTTTAAAAAGCTTGGTTCAAAGTTCATATTTTTTCAGCCTTCAGGATTCTCAGAATTCAGCTGGGACTTCAAGCCAGAATGTCTTAGTCAAATGCAACCCAGGTAATGAGACCCAGTAGCAGCAATTAATGAATTCTCAAAGGAAAATACATTTGCTTTCAATGTGACAAAACCAGTTTCTGTACAAAGACATTTAATTTAGATTTACCAAAAATACTTTGAGAGTTTCCAACACTATCATATACCAATGTTTGCATATCTTGAAGTCCTCATTCGACTTTTATTCAGACTGAAGACAGAAAGATGTGATGCCTTAAGGATTTGTGAGAATTTGTGTCTCACAAATCAACAGTATCTAAATGTTGCATATAGGCCACTCCTTTGGGCTTGCATGCATCTAGGGTTGGCAAGACTCACCTCCCTCAGCCCTCACACAAATTTTCTTGAGGAAAGTTGTTTCCCTTCTTATGCTCCCATTCCTAGGGAGATCCTTAGGTACCTCTGAGCAGTAACAAACTATGCTGAGAGGGCAATAGTAAACATCAACCCAGGAGAGCTTTCTCACTGAAATAACATAATGGAGGCAATTATAGAGAGGAGTTGGGCCCAATTTGTGATCAGAAAAAGGAAATAAAACAATCCATTGATGCTCAAAATATTTAAAATTTATTAACCTACCTAACATTTTTTTCATGATTACTTATTCCTACTGCAACAAGCATGCTATTTGATCCCCTAAATTTTAAGCCACTTTGCCTACTTTTTCTTTAAATTTGCCAAAATTTTTGTGTGTGGAGCATTGCAGTATCAACTTTTTCTTTAAATTTGCCAAAATTTTGGTGTGTGGAGCACTGCAGTATCTCTGGCAAAGCCAGCAGAATAGCTTGTCCAATAATGTCTGTGGACACATATGAAAGCTGGAATGAAAAACAAAATGTTGCTGCTGTCCTGTAAACAGGAATCAGGCTTTCAAGGTCAGCGAGAGGTAAGTGGTTCGTTTGTTCTCATGGGGGTAAGTATTAAGCCTCTGAGGCTTAGAAGGGAATTAAGCCCAGATGTTTCATTTTCTAAGGAAGTGATGTACTCAGCAAGCTATTCTATAATCAGAGGGGGCACATTCATCATGACTTTTCATTGTCACTTAAAAGAGAGATGTGTGTTGTTTTATGAGAGAACAGCTGCAGATAAACATCTCTCCATGCTGCTGTTTCCTCACCTTGTTCTCACCTACCTGTAAATATGCAGCAGAAGTACCTAGGCTTGTTTCTATGTTTGTTCTCACCTACCTGTAAATATGCAGAAGTACCTAGGCTTGTTTCTATGCTTGCTCTAAAGTCAATGAGGGCAGCCAGAAAGCTTGGCTCAGATGCTCTCTGCCTCCTGGAGATGCAGACCTTCAATAACTATAAAGGAAGAAAAGATACTTCAGCTGGAAGTTTGAAATCAATGGAATAAACACAGGTACCAGTACAATGTTTTTTCAGGTAAGTCTCTGGATTACTCAACTGCCTCCCAGGGTTGAACAGAAAACCACAGACACATCTTTCATCTTCGGATCCCACCTTGTGGATTAAGGACATAAAGTCATCTACCTATGTCTTCTACTACATTTGTCTTTTTTTTACCTCTCCTCTCTGTTAGTCAACTCCTCAGTCAGTTTCACAGACCTAATGTTGACCCTTAATGAATTACCCTGAAAAACCTCAGGAACTCTGATACTAAAGAGCTACATGTAGCTCCTCGGCTACATGAGACTTACAAGCAGTTCAGATGTCACTCATATCTAAGCTGTACCTCTCAGGTACTGGCTGCTGACCCCACAGCCAGTGGGTCATCTAAATCCTTGGCTGTTAGAAGAAGCTGCTAAGACTGACTTTCCTGGATTGCAAAACACCTGTGCAGCTAACTAAAGAGCCACTGCCATCTCCTGTCCTTGTGTCCAGAACATTCCATAGCTATTGGAGTGGTGTTACTGGGATCTTGTTCACAGTCCTGTGGAGGCTGAGCAATGTATTTGCAGGGTCAGGCAGCCTCCCCTTATCTGAAGCAGGTCAACATGAGTACACATCTAATCTGTATTCTGCACTGCTTCTCAGTGCACTTCCAGTCTTAATTCAAAGTAGCTGTGACTAAAGCCTTTTATAGCAGAGGATATAGATGACACAGAGAGAGCCTTTTGCCTCCTCAAAGACCTCTGGTAGCAGGGACATCGGTCAGCATTCTGTGGTCTGTCTCATGATCTAGATCCAGTTTTGTGTAGAATTATCACCCACTGTACTGAGCACTGCATTTACAATTGTAGAAATTCGAAAGGTCATGGAAACACCATCAGTGAGGCAGCCTGCAATAACAAATCAAAGTGAGAGCAAGATGTGGCTCACAAACAAGTAGCCAGAGTTAATAGCTGTGGATACAACAGGTAGGTAAAAGAAATAATAGAAGAAAGGAAGAAAAGAGGAAAGATGGAGGGCAATGCTGATAAATAAAACAACTACAAAACCTGACAAAATATGTAGCTGAGTGATTTTAATTGAATTCCAAGTGTTATTCAGCACTTCTGTGACTAAACTCTGGTCAATCAAAAGCTGATTTTTAAGGTTATGCAGAAGTTAACACATGCATAATAATGAACAAACCTGAACCCAACCCACAGGATTTGCACCAACTCTTTCCACACAAGTAGATGCTCACTGATTCTGGTGGAACCTGTGTACCCATACCTCTCAGGCTGTTCACAGTATTTCAAAGAACAATGAAGAAATTCAGTGCACAAATAAAACCAATAAAAACCTATAAATTCTCCTAGGAAGCCAGTTGTATCCCTAATATGCCAGGCTTGCCAAAGCAGAGGAGAATAAAAACCCAACAACAACAAAACCCTGACTAATGCTGTATTAAAATGCTGAATGTCATTTAGTCATTACTTATCATAAAGAATTTGAAAATTCGTACAACACTACCATACAACTAAGTGAATTAAATATTAGCTTGGGGAATTAACTTGGAAATCATGAGTTTTGTCTAAATTTAACTAAATTCTAACAATTACTGGGGGTTGGTATTACAATATATCTATGTGTGTGTCCCACATGCATTTGGGAATCTTTTGAGAGTTAGTAATGTTACAGAAAACAGAAAGAGAAGGGGAATAATGAAGCCAGGTAGAGTGTCAGTTTAACCCACATGCAGTTTGATTCAACACACTTTCTTGAGGCCGCATTCAGGCATGAGAGGCTCATACCAAACAGCCACTTATTTTTGTATGCAGCAGCACTTCAGCCAGGAGAATTGCTGATGAGGTGGAAGCTATTCAGCCTAGACAGAACAGGCACAGAATTTACCAGGAGACACATTCCCACCCCTCACTGCTGTGGTCACAACCATTTGGTTACACAACTCTTACCTGATCTGATCAAAGCACAAAGTCCCTCCTTGGGCAAAGAAATCAAACCCTGGCCACATCTTCTGATGTCTTTACAGTCTTCAGTGTTACTGTGGCCTCTTCACATGTTATCTGCTGACTAGCTGAATTTAAAGCACATCTGATATTATCAATGTTTTCTCAATTAAAAATAATTGATGACAAATTTGAAACAATTTTTTTTCTGTAGAAGAGAAACAGGACTATGCCATCTGTATTTCCCAATTAAAATCTCCAAATGCTGTTGCTGCATGATAATGTCAAAATTAACAAAGATACATAAAACAAATCCAATTACTGAAGACCAACAGAGTAAAACTCAAAGGCAAGTTGAAAATGTACCATTATAATGTTTTATTGCATGTATATACTGCATACAATTGCCACATAAAATTCTGATCTAAATCATTGTAAGCCATGCCACATAAAATTCTGATCTAAATCATCATAAGCTGCTGTCTCACATGTTGCAGTGTTAAACATCCAGGAATGGAAACTTAAGAATTAGCTCTGTTCTGTCTTTTTTTGCTTTTCAGACTCTGGAAATCTTCATGGTTCAGGGTCCTTTTGCTGGCTTTCATGAACAAGGGAGATTTAGTGCCATCTGAAAGGTGTGAGAATATTTTAGCAAGCCAGAGGTACACGAGTCAGGGCTCTTTGGCAGATCTTCTCCAGAGCAACCAGTTTAGACTCCCCAGCACGGCTGTTCAGGCAGAAGGTTCTGCATTACCATTTACAATGCTGCCATCTATTGATAGAGATGGGCTTTTGTTTCGTGTAATTTTCTTTGAGCAACTTTTTGCATTTTTATTGTTTTTCTAGATGGGATTTATCTGGCTAAACATACACACCTGCAATAACAGCACCTTGTGAGGATTGCCTCAGGCTTCCTTGAAAATCTGTGGAAGCAAAAAGCACTTCTGGGGTTTGATTCATTTCTACCCAAAGTAGATCACCAATATATATTAGATGAACAGTACCCAAAAAACATTACTGTGCTTTGCCCGTGGCTATGATGGTATCTGAGGAGTGACTGGCTCAGGTGTAGAGATCACTGTCACACTGTAAGTAAGCACAGAAAGACAGCAGAAGGAAAGTTTTCAGAGATGCTGCTGCTTTTTAATTCATTCACTTGTATCCATGCACAATGAGTAAGTAATGGTTGGGGGGTGGGGTGTCATTTTGCATCTTTTTTTTCATTATAGAGAAACCCAGAGAAGCTCCTATGCTAACAGGTTGAGAGGGGCATTAGAGGACCTTTCTTACGTGAAATGTTTGTAGAGCAGGTGAAAAAATGGAGAAACTGAGCAACAGCAGATATGCAGGGCCAAAGAGTATTTCCCCAAGAGTTCTGAAAGGAACACAAAACTGGGGGTGTCATTTTGCATCTTTTTTTTCATTATAGAGAAACCCAGAGAAGCTCCTATGCTAACAGGTTGAGAGGGGCATTAGAGGACCTTTCTTACGTGAAATGTTTGTAGAGCAGGTGAAAAAATGGAGAAACTGAGCAACAGCAGATATGCAGGGCCAAAGAGTATTTCCCCAAGAGTTCTGAAAGGAACACAAAACTGATTTAATCCTGAATAATTCTTGAACTCAAGCATAAACAAGCTGCATCTGTTAACTTTCTCAGTACAAGGGCACAAAGTAGCTAACTTGATGACGTCAGTAAAATAGGTTTCTGTTTGTTCTAAAAACATCTGAAGATCTTATGAACTATTAAATCTGATGCCCAATTCAGGTAAATTAGTAGAAATAGTTTCAAAAAGTAACTTAGTAGATATATGGGAGATGCATGTAGAAATTTGCTATATGTATGAGACTCTATGGAATTACATTTCACAATGGAGTTTTTGAATTAAAGCAGGTAACAAAGGTGTTGAGGAATACAGCTGATCCAGATGGCTCAGCTGGCAAGCTGTGAATTGAGATGTTGACTTGCAAGGCAAATTGAGCTCTGGGTGGTGAACCCAGGACAACAGGCCATGAAAGACCAATATTTGAGATGACAATAGGGCATGAAGATGTGTGTCCTGCCAGGTAAATGGACGCTGGGGAGCTGGGAATTGGACAACAAAAGATCTGAAGATGGGTGATGCGAGCAAAGTGTGAAGACATGCCAGGAACGAGGATGGACATTGGAAAAGGGGAGGAAGACAGGGAAGAAAGAGGGAGAAGGGCACTTGGAGGAGTCTGTGGGGGTGTGAAAGTCCAGGGGTCCGAGGAGGGACCTTGTGCCAGCGGTGTCTGTGTGACAAACTGCTTTGAGGGATGTCTAGGACTCTGCTGAGGGACACCTGGGGTTGAACCGGTGAGGAAATCTGGTCTGTGTGCGGGTAAATGAGGTGTGTGGGGAGGCACACAGGGCTCCCAGCGGAGCCGCCCGCAAACCAACGAGTTTCCTTAACACAGGGGAGTTGTTTCCATAGGGATGCTCTGCTGGGAAGCGGCTAGAGCAGCAAGCACATCAAGAGAGCTGAAAAAAATGTGAATGAAATGTGGGTTTCTTGTACTGGAACTATTAATTAAAAGCACGGAAAGTAGGGAGGAGAAACAGCTGTTGGCGCTGAAGGTGGCGAGAGCCGCAGGGGACCCTCCTTGCCAGGGTCAGTGGCAGGAGACACGTCCTTGCGATCATGAGCTGCCCAAGGAAGGGCACGGACGGGGTGGCACGGGCTGGGCAGAGTTTTATCCACCATGAAGGAACACACAACAACATCACAGCACCGGATAACAGCTGTTAAATTCAACACAGGGAGCCTAAGATGCTTCACGGGGAAAAACGCCATCCCTACTCTGCCGGCCGTGAGACTCCCCAGGGGCTGCTCACACCCAGCCCCGCGAAAATACGAGCTCGGGACGGAGCCTGAAGGGGAAGTTTAGAAATTAATCAGGGAAAAACAACACGCGGAGAGCAGAGCAGGACACAGCGCGCGG
>NW_008679557.1:6271-22297 GCF_000695815.1 Acanthisitta chloris | reverse complement strand
TTCAACCTGCGAGTTCCTGAGGATGGCTCAGGAGGGCCCAGCCTTAGAAGCTTTGATCAGATAGCCAAGACCCACAGAGCTCAAGGTCTTGCAAAGCCAAGGGAATTTACCATAAGGCCCTGCAGAGGGACCATCAGCTCCCAGGGATACCAGGACATCCAGATATGGGAAGAGTCCAGCTGTACACACTTCAGCAGGTGAGGCTGAAGCTTCACTGATGTGAGAGGGATTCAGTGCTACCAGCTCTGAGCATCGTGCAAGTAAGAGACCTACCCTGGTGTGAGGCCTTTGGTAGGTTACTAGGGATGCTCCTGAAGGAGCACAATTTTGTTTCCAAAATCATAAGGCGAGATCATGTACCATATGGTCAAGTACAGAAGCAATTTGTGTGTTTTTGAGAGCAATTTCTTTGATTGAAAGTGGGCAGAGGGAGGATGAGGACAGAAGGTGGCTGTTAGGGAGAGAGATGTCGTGTATGAAGTAGTTTGCTTTTCTTCCTGGTCTCGTTTCTCCCCTCCTGGGGAGCAGAATGAGTTGTATTCACTGTGGGGATCTCCAGTAGGGACAGAAATGCAGCCATGGATGTCGTGTATGAAGTAGTTTGCTTTTCTTCCTGGTCTCGTTTCTCCCCTCCTGGGGAGCAGAATGAGTTGTATTCACTGTGGGGATCTCCAGTAGGGACAGAAAAACTCTGCAGCCATGAACTGCCCAGCACCTGCTGGGCCACACTTTGCCCTCAGCTTCCTGCTGTAAAGCTGAACTCATTCTGTTCAAGTCAACAGATTTCATCTGCATTTATGATGTTGTAGTCAGATGAAAAATTGGTCCCTTAGTTTGAATACAGTGATGAGTAGACCATTAGTGTAATGGTGCTGGAGGGAAGATCTGTGACTGGTTTGAAAACAGAGGAGGTCTGGCTTGAGAATAGATTTGTTCTTTTCCATGCTGAGTGGGTTGAACTTCTGAGGCTGGTTAAAGCCAGCCCTGACACTGTGGACTTGTCTGTGTCTGTGGATAAAGCATTAAGCCATGTGTGAGAATCCAGGCTCAGCCTCCTGGGTCAAGGAGAAGGGGGGTGAATTTTCCATTTGCTGCCGTTTTGGCTGTTTGGGGGATAAATTTAACCTCTGTGTAGGGGGTTGTCAGGGCAGATTTCTGTGATTCTGCAGTGAAATTCTGCTTGCAACCTCTGCAGACAGCAGGGCACCTCGGATGGGTGGCCCTGGAGTGTAAATGATGGTATGCTCATAGCAGGCCCTGGTCTGCAGAGCTGTGTCAGTACAGCTGCCCCAGTGTAAGGCCTTCACTCCCTCCCCTGGACAGCTTGCAGCTTTCTTGCCCCATCTGTAGATGAAGGTCCATGAGAAATGAAGCCTGGGCCATGCCCACAGGGCACACATCTTGCAGTTTTCTTTCTGCTTACTGCTTTCCTGCCCTGCTATAACCATTTAGAGCTGACTTTTCCAAAGCAGAGGGCACTGTGGCACCTCACTGCGGCTGATGATCAATGGGAAGTGAGGACTTTGGTCCTTCAGGGGCTGTTGAGAAGCACTGCTTGCCTCTTGGGAAAGAAGACTTTGGTGATGGGGTTTTGCTCAACCAATTTTGTAGAGTTATTCTTCAGTCCCTCAGCAGTATACTCCAGCCATGTGGCTGCTCTGGTGGGATTTGATCTGTTCTGGCTTCCTCCAGCCTTGAGCCTTTGTGCTAACCTGGCTCCATTGTTGAGAAGCCAGGAGAGAGACATTTTCTTCCCTTGGCATGCATTCCAAAGAGAGACTGGAGGGGGAATAACCTTCTCCTGAGGAGGAGAATCCCTTGGGTTTGGCAAACTGGGTTAATGAAGTGAATTTGTTAAAGGAGGGTAAGATACAGGTTGCATAAGCTCTTGGACAGTTGCTGTTGCCAGACTCCATGGCTTAGATTTAGGGAAAGCAAGCCTTTGTTATTTTTATCCACCTGTCTTTAGTCCTTCCTTTTCTTACACCCCAGATGAGACCAGAGTCCATGGTTTTCATCCTAAATTCATTTTTGGCTTGTCTTACAGGCTGGCAAACCCTCACACTGGAGGATTGAACCCAATAAAGGAGTGATCCCCCCAAGACTGAGGTGTCTATGATTGTCACAGCAAACCTGGATGATACAGAGAAATTTGAGGACAAGGTGAAGTTGTTCATTGAGAACAGCCATAAGAATATCATTCCTGTCTGGCCTGTGGGCATTGGCACCACAATTGTCATCAACAAACCATTTGCTCCAGAGCTCTATTATGGACCACACTTCAGGTACCATATCTCTCAGCTCCTGCTTCTCCTGTGAGCTCAAC
The DNA here is from genome assembly GCF_000695815.1 of Acanthisitta chloris. Classification (NCBI taxonomy): domain Eukaryota; kingdom Metazoa; phylum Chordata; class Aves; order Passeriformes; family Acanthisittidae; genus Acanthisitta; species Acanthisitta chloris. Next base: position 19,971 of record NW_008679557.1, on the reverse strand, counting down.
AAGGAGCCGTTTTATTTTAGTCGTTCAGGCTATATCTTCAGTGCACAAGGACCGGGATTTGTTTCCCTGAAATCAGGGATTCCTTTAGAAACATGTGATGGCCAGTTTCGAGTCATTAGATACCCTCAAAAGTCACCAAAATGGAAACCAGTTGGTAAATTGTCACTGAATTATCTTTAGTGCTAATACATTTATTTCCTCACTTTATTAAGTAATGATTTGGAGGAAAACAGCAGGTCACGACAGCCTCTGGATGGAAAATGTTACATTACCAGTATAAACATATTTCTCTTTGCAATAACATTGCTTGCTTTTCCATTCCCTATGGAGTATCAACTCGCAACAGCGTAAAACCTTGGCAGTAGCTTCTTGGCAGCTCCTTGACTGAATGAATGGTGCTGGTTTATTTCCCCTCTGCCCAGGAGTCTGGGAGGAGCAGCAGAATTTGTCTTTGCCCCGTGTTATCCCTCTGTTCTCTCTTCCCAACTCCCCTGCTGGGCTGCGCTTTGTTAGACATAGTGGCTCTTTCCTTGTTCCTTCTGCCTGTTTCCTGGCTGTCTCCTCCACAGCAGCAGCCCAAGGCATAGACAAGCAAAGGTGGCTGCAGGACCAGCTCCAAAGGGTAGAGGAATAGTCCACTGAGGTTGGGCAGGATGCACTGAGAGTGTTAATTGATTGAGCTGAGCTCGAAGAAGGAGCTTCACTGATCCTAACACCTGTGTCTGAAACCAAACACATTCTTGTAAACAGAAGAAAAAGAAATGTTTTCAAAGTGCTGTTTGCCTTATGCTGGAGAGCTCTTGGGACAAAAAGAATGGTCTTCTTGAGGGGCCTGTTCTTTTCCATGGCTGCAAAGAGGGTCCACAATGCTCCAATAGAAATGGGGTAGAAAGAGTAGGTTAATCCGATCTTAAGCATTTAGGTTAGATTTTGGGGGGTTAAATATGCACCCACTAGCCATCCCCATAAGCACAGACATTGCAGGGTGGTGGGTGCTAGTCCAGCATGTCCTGTGCTCTGTGCAGCCACGACTTGGCTACACAGCAGAGGGGACAATGTCAATGTGATTGGTATCATCATCCTCTGCCCCTTTCCTATCTCTGCTCACTGTGCCCACCCCATCAGTTTGGGGTGGTTGCCAGTGCTGTCAGCTGCAAAGCTGCCACCAGGTGAGATGAGATGAGGCCCAGGAAACAGCTCAGATGAGCTGGGTGTTCCCAGAGCCACAAATTCTGTGTCTACACAGAGCTTCTCCAAGCTTTCATCTGTTGCTGTCCTCAACATAAACCATTTCATACTAAGCTTGTACACATCATTTGTTAGCGGTGTCTTTCAAAGAGAGTTTCTTCTATCCCATCACTTCTGTGTTTGTATGGAGCTGCTGGCGGCAGACATGAGCTTTTGTCAGCCACATATTCTGTGCCTTTCAAAAAACCAATAACTGTTCCAGGAACAATTTGTTTCCTGGTCATGCTCAGATTTATTGAGAGTAAAATAATGGCTCCAGACTAGCCTGCAGTTAGTGTTTCTTTACATGAAGGAATCAATTTCCATTGAACATTCATTTTGTTTTCTGTCTAGCTGGAGTTATTCATCTCTTGTTGTTCCATTCCCTCAGCAGCTAGATCTGGTTTTGCTGCTATCTTCATATCAGGGAAACTTCTCTTGATCCTGTGTTCTCACAGTGCATTTCTCTTCCTAAAACACAAACCCAGCTGCACTGTCCAGGCAAAGGGCGATATGTTGGGGTTGGATGCTCCCTAAGAGCTGGGGGCATGGGGGGATAACATGGGTGCCAGGGTAGGGGCCTCACCAGTGAGGTAAATGATGTCCACATCACCAGATGAGTCTCTATAACCTGCAAGTCCCCAATAGCATCTTCAGAGGAAGTCACCTGAGCCAGCAGCTCCCCAGGGAAAGGTGAAATGGCAGCTAATCTGTTCCTCTCTCTGCTTGCAGGCAGGACAGGCCAGTTTAGTTTCTGATACAGTGAGACCTGCAAGAAACACTTTGGAAAAACCCTTAGAATGTTAAGGAGCAGAGGCTGGTGATGCTCTGAGATGAGGCAGCAACCAAGAAGATGCTTTTCATTAAGCTTTTCCTAGTTGTACATTAACAGAGCACTTGCTGGGTGGTGATGAACTTAGGGGCAGCCAAGGTCTGGCTGTGGCTGAAGCTTTGAGCTAGGGTGGCCTTCTCGGCAGAGGTTTTATTGCTAAGTGTGCAGTCAGGGAACATCCTCAGGGTGCAGAAGTTGAGTGACCACAGGGAAATAGCAGCTCCCATGACATTTTCCATCTCTGTTTCTCTTCTAGCCTCATTCCCTGCAGTTACCAGTTGAAAGTAACAAACAAAGGACGAAGTGTGCATTAGCTCTACTGGACTACAGAAGATTTCAGACCATTTCAGCAGCATCATCGTCTCCCTGACCTCAGTATCACCAAGGGTACCAGAGTCACAAATCTGCCAGTCCTGTGTTTACAGTGCAACCACCACACATGGAACTGATGCTAGGCAAGAGTAAGGAGGTGGTGCTGGAAGGCTTCTCCAGCACTCCCCAGGTGAGGTCCCTGCTGAGGACTGAGCCTTCCCTACCAGATCCTCTCCACTGGAGCTTCCTCCGCAGCCCCTTGACATTTGCCTGGGAAAATGAGCAAGTGCCTTCAAGAAACTGTTTTAAGGCCACAAGTTTCCATGGCAGCACCAGTTGCTTTCCTTGCTGGCCATCATCAGTTGCTAAGGCTTTTTTGTGTTGCCATAGCTACCAAAATCTAATGCTGATCCCCAAATACAAGCTGAAGGAAATATTGCTCCTTCGAGGCAAACAAGAGGTTAGCAGTGTCGTGTGCTGAGGCAGAAAAAGGAAGGGCAGAGAAAATAAGTTACACTTAGACTAGGAGACTGGGCAGAAAGTAAATTAAACAAGTGCCAAGTGGTTTATCTGGGGGAAGCAGGGAGTAAAACAAAAGCCCTGTGGAGGGAGGGAGTGTCTGGGAGCAGCATCACTTTTCCTCTGCAGACAGACATGGGCAGAGAGCTGGTCTAGCCCTGAGTCCTGGAGGAGGAAAACAAACACAGTGTGCCAGCATTAATGATCAGCGTGATGTCCATCCATGTGAGAAACAGTTCCCAGGGATCATTATAATCGACAGCTTGACTTCTGTCAATATTTCCATAACTTCTAATCCCAGTCTCTCAGCCAGCCCCAGTGTCCCAAGGGCAGCCAGGTCTTGCAGCACCCTTGGAGGGCAGCTCAGAGGGGGAGATTTTGGCAGGGCCATGGAGTGTTCTCCTCCCTGGACCTTTCTTTCCATGGGAAATACAATTCTGGACAGAAGCTGCCAGAGAACCCTGGTGTGCATTCTCTGGCTCCAGGGCCACTAGGCACAGATGTAGAAATGAATGTGAAATGTATCTGCATGAAGCTCCTGCTGATACTGGTGTTCTGAAAGGTGTTTTAAAGAGCTGCCTCAGTGGTAGCTTGAGGAAGACTTGCTTGGTCACCTGCAGTGGGACTGTCCCTGCACAGTTCTGAGCCCAAAGGTTTTGCTGAAGAGAGAGAAGGGTTCTAGAAAGGGAATAGTCATCAGGGCACTGGTAAGGATGTCTTTCCTGGAATTCTGAAAGGGCATCTGTGAGCTCAGCTGTTCCTACCAGGCTCCTGCAGACAGAGCCATGACCCTGGGAGTGGACTTTCCACCTTCCTTGGGTCTGGAGAACTTCATACTCTTCAGGCTGGTCAGCAGCCCAACTCCCTGCATTGCACGTCCAACACAGGTGATTGTGAAGTCTGTAGGTTCTGGGGAGGAGTTGGGTTGTGGTGGTCTATCAGACAGTGGAGTAAGAAATGAAGAGAGGAATTTGGGGAAGCAAAGCCATGAGAAATCAGGAAAAAGTCTTGCGCATCCAGCTTAAGCAGAGGGTTTTCCTGTAAAGTGCAAGACATCTCTTTTCCTGAAGAGGTTTCTTTTAAAACCAGCCCTAGGATAACACAGGACATCCTAGGAAAAAGTCCTTACCTGACAAAAGGCTGTGTATTTGGGTTCCCTTCAGCTTCCAAGACAGGGTTTGCTGGCATTGATCCTTCTATCACCTGTTTTCCTTAATATATGGATTTTTTTTTTTTAAATCCCTTCCTACAGCTTTCTGTAAGCATTTTGTGTGGCAGGGGCACAAATCAAACCAATAATCATCTGGGGCAGGGATTTTTACAGTTGTAGGCAGCACATGACTCACGAGTGCCTTTTGTGGCTCTTGGGGTGCAGCATTATGGACATTTGAGTGCAGAGTAAATAGGCTGCAGCATAGAAAGTAAAGGGGCCTCTTGAGGAGGGAGGGCAGTGACTGTAACTTCATGGCAGGGATAGGTCCCAGGGGGGTGGTGAGCCAATGCAGGGCATTTGCTGGATGCTCTGCCAGCACCCACTGGGTGACGAGTGGCTCTCGCATGCAGGAGGTGAAGGAGAGACTGCTGTGTCACACCATTGTGGGGACAGAGACAACAAAGACACAGATAATGCCAGTGAAGATTCCTGTGAGTTCATTTCTCCCATTGTGCAAGTGTCTTCCAGAGAAATCACTTTCTAGGTGGAGAAGGTAAATCTCTGGATTGCATCCCGGCATTTAAAAGTGTGGCTGATGGCTGAGAGCCCATGGGGGGGTGTGGTTTTGTGTTAAAGCCTCTCCTCACCCTTCCTGAGGCAATCTGTAAAATAGGTGATGATGTTTTTAGAGATGAGGCTGGTTTTTAACTTCCCTGAAGTAAAATTGCAGTTACAGCTGCTCCATTGAGGAGGATCATGGCTACTTCTCAATACCAGTTTCTATGCTCAGTATAAAGGAAAGTTTTCAAGGATCCTCCAAGGCATAGTGATATCTGAGCACCAATGCTGTAGGGAAGCTGGGAAACCCAGAGATTCCTGTGAACTTTTCAGGCTGACGAAGAAAAAACTGTTGTCTCGTGTCTCTTCACCTTCTCTGCTGTTGGTATGGATGCTAGCTCTTTGGATTTCCCCAAACCTCGCCTGATTCAAAAGGCCCTCAGACATCCTGCAGCTGCAGTAATGGTAACACCAAGGCAGAGCAGGTGCCCTTTCATCTCTGGATCCCAACTCCTGCATCATCTTTCCTTCTCTCGCAAGGTGCCTGGAAAAGAGATATTTCATTGTTTAGTTTCTGTGGCTTCAGGTCTTTCCTCTGGTTCCCAGGCTACCACAGAAGCACCGAATCCTGGGAACAGGCAGCTCAAACATAGTTAGAATCTGTTCAGCCCTCCCTGATGTCTGCCTGTGCTCTCCTTTATGCCACATACTCTGATTTATCAAGTACTATGGTACTGCAGCTGTTTGATATCAACACATTCAGAACTAGTTTCCCAAACCCTGTCTAGTTTCTCTGAACCATGCCAGCAGCCCAGCACAACGCATAAACAGAAAGAAATAGCTTAGGCTGAACGTACCTTTGAGGCCAGAGACACCTTGTCCCTGCAGCAGGGGCAGGAGGACACGCTTGGCAGCTGAACTGTTGAGGTTTCTTGTCTGGCCATGTGTGCATGTAAGTGTTCAAAGCTGACTTCAGTTGCTGCAGGCTCTCCACCGCAGGCCAAATCCTGCTTGCATTTCTCCTCTGACTGGCATCAGCTGCTAAAGCCAATAGACTTGTAAGAAATAAGAGTATGTGAGTGAAAATCATCTTCTGCCAGGCTGCCCAAGAGAGGAGACAAAAGTGGAGACAAATGGTCTGAATTCACTTTCTGCTTTTGGTTTTGTTCAAGCAGCTGCCTCCTCTCAGGGGCCTGTTCCCTACTCTGTACGCAGGAGTGTTTCCCTGTCCCCCAGGGGGATGCTGTGGTTTCTCAACATGAAAAGCATCTGCTATAAAGAAAAATCTCCTGGAAGGGTAGAAACTATTAAAAAGAGTAAATAGAGATGTGTTCACTTCTGGGGTTGAAAAATATGAAATGCCTCAGAAGGGGAAGGAGGTCTATGGCCACTTAAGGTTGTTTTTCCTTATCTCCTGTTTCTGTAGCAACCCAGCAATGTCCTGACTCCAGTACAAGCCTCTGTCTTTGAAAAACACCTCTGCCCTGCCAGTCAGCATTATGCTGGACTTGGAGCAGCCCTTCCTAATCTGCGACGTGGAGCAGCAGCCCCTCCCTGCAGATGTCCAGGTGAGCACCACAGACCATCCTGCTGGTGGGGTTTGAGGGAGGGATGTGGTGGTGCCTTTCTGTTGGGAGGTCCTTGAGTTGAGAAGTTTATTCTGTAGAGTCACAGCAGTGGAATGGCCTGGTCAGAATCAGCAGAGCTGCTAAAGGAAGCAAAATCTCATCTGAATGGGAAGGTCCATCCTGGCTCTAAGATAACCAGGAGAATGGAGCAGGCAACTAGGTCTGAGAAAGCCATGCAGTAAAGGTGTCTCCTGGAAAGCATCCCAGCTGTCCAGCAGCCATCCTCTTGTATTGCTGCTGAGCACAGAAACATGAGCCTGAGAGACCCTCAGACCAGAGTGTGGTGCTTGCAATCAGACCCTCCCTGTGAAGAAAGGGAGGGGTGAGCTGAGCAGCTCTCACACTGGTTCCCCTGGGAAGGAAAGCTGCTTTCTCAGACTTCAGTGGCCTGAGGCGAACACCACCCTAGTGAAGGGTGTTTTTGTCTGTTAAACTACATCACTTTCACAGAACAGCTCTTTAATGCTTGACAGTGATTGGCAGGTTCTGCTGGGGCTTTAGGGATGGCTGTAGATGTCATGGGAGCACTTGTCTGAACATCCTTGGGAAGCAGGGCCATCCAGCACTGGGCTGTGCCTTCCAAGACCAAGAGCAATCCTGCGGTCATGCTGGAGCACATCTGTAAACACTTCTGGAGTTCTTCCTGCTGTGATCTCACTGCAGAGTGCAGAAGTCTGGTCTGGGTAGTTTTCATTACAGAAGTGAATGGTTTTCTGTAATACCTCAGAAAACCAAGCCAAGTTAGCCATTGGGCACTGAAATGCTGCTGTTACAAAGGATAGAGCTCATCCAGAAATAGTTTTGTTTAGGGGATTGGGATCTGGTTCAGAGAAGATGACTTCTTGGGAGCTGGAAATTAGCTATGGCTCTGAGGAGGGCTTGGAGGAGAAGTCCTGGGCAATGGAGCAGCCCATTCCCAGCTGGGTATTGCCAAGTTCTAGCAAGTCTTTTGTGTGGCACTTCCTGATGCACAGCATCTTCACAAGCAAACCCTGGAATGCAGATTAAAGTCTGCAAAAGCTGGTGGAAGGAGGTGGAGAGTGAAAGAGAAGCAGGGCTGTAAGCTCTGCTTGGAGGCCCCTGTCATCTTCTGGCAAATTAGATTAGGGTTTAATTACAAGCTAAAGGGGAAATCTAATTCTGATGCTAGAACAATGCATATATTTTATAATAACAGAGAAACAAGCACATTCCAGCAAAGCCCGTGTGGAATTAATTTCCTCTGGGGCCACTTGTTGGCCGGTTGCCTGTTTCTCTTTACTCCTATTTTTTTAGAACCAATTTAGGTTTTTGGAAATGGGAATGCTGAATCAGTTTCCAGCATTTAATCACCCCATCTCCCCCTAAATTGGCTTTGCTGGACCTGAGCCTGCAGGCACTTGCTCTTCCAGCTGATGCTGAGTCACCTGACTGTGCTGAGTTGATCGCAGCTGAGGGTCCCAAGCATCTGGCAGGAGAGCAGCCTCTGCTCCAAAGGGTTTGGCATGGCCTCTTTGTTGGCTCTTTAGCGCTGTGGATGTTACGACAGCTCCCTGTTCTGCTCTGCGTGTTAATTAAACAGTAATGTATTCTCTCTTGGTCCCTCAGCAGCCACCATGTGATTTGCTGTGGCAGAGCTGGAAATGAAGATGGTCTCCAAGCTATTAACACCTCAAATTGCTCATCAAGAGCCCGGCAGAAGGGCAGCATGTCAGATATTATTTCTGGTCCACATTAAGCACTGTTGGTGTTCTAAATGATCAGATCAAACTAACTCGGTCTGACATCGAGGGAATCAAACATCAGGTCTCAGGAAGGTGAGATCAGTAGAATTTAACCATCCATACATCTAACTTTGCTGGGGCTGATCAACAGAGCCTCTCAGCATCCATCAGACACACATATTTATTTTGGCCAGCAGAGAAAAATGTTGGTTTTCTGCCTGGACAAGGCCCTGTGTGTTTAGATCTCTTTTTTTTTTTAATCTTCTGACTGTACAACCCATTCTTTCCTCCTTACTCTCAGATCAGTGCTGCTGCTTTGAGCAGAGCAGTGGTATAAGCAGCACAGTCTAGCTGTGGCTGTGGGGTTGGACATGCCCAACTCATACTTTTTTTTTTTAATCTTCTGACTGTACAACCCATTCTTTCCTCCTTACTCTCAGATCAGTGCTGCTGCTTTGAGCAGAGCAGTGGTATAAGCAGCACAGTCTAGCTGTCTAGCTGGGGTTGGACATGCCCAACTCATACCAACCCAAGCCCATTCTCTGACACTGCTGAGCCATGAATCACTCATGGTTACTCTTTGTCTAGACCTACAGGGTTAGAGACAGACTGAGAACAGGCTCTCCTCACCTCCTGGACCTTTGACAGCTCAAAGCTAAATAAAGCCTTTGCACCAAGAGGTTTTCTGTGGCGTCGGAATGGATCTCCAGAATTGTCCTGCAGGAGATACTAGACCTGAAGTCCAATTCAAAAATTTAATACTATTTGTTACCTTTAGGGTTTGTTCTTGAAAGATTGATTTGTACCCTTTCTAAAGGCAGTAACCAGCTCCTCAGCCTTCTCGGGGTTTCCCCTCAGAAGGAAGACATTAAGTCCAAAAGATATACAAGGATTTTCTGAGACAGAGGCTGCCAAAGGCTCATCCCCAAACATAGCTGTTCTCTAGAGTCTTCATCCTTTATCACAGATCCATGCCTTGTCGTTTGTGTTGATCATTGCTGTTCTGCATCACCTCTTTGTCCCCTTCATGCAAGATGTGTTCCCTCCCTGGAACAGAGCTAACAGGCACTGAGCAGTCCATGTGCCAGGATGGATCAGTGCAGAGCTCTGCACCTCCATGGCACATATCAAACCCCCTCTGTGTGTTGATCTGACATCTCTGGAGAGTGGGAACTTCTTGGCTACAAATCCAGGGTAATGAATTGCCAGTAGATTCTTTAGGGAAAGGATTTGTTGAGCTGAACATGTAGAAAATTCCATCCAGGATTTTCTCGGCCAATTTGTTTTGAACAAGCCAAGAGTCTTTCTCCTCCCAAGTGGGTCTTCCTATAGCATTAGTAATTTCTCCTGCCTCTGCCCTCTTTCCATCCATGTCCCCTGGTAAGTGTCACTTCAGGGACCCTATGAGCCAGATCGCAGCCTTGGTGCTGACCAGAAAAAAAACAATTCTGTGTTATAGTTGATAGGTTTTTGCTTTGTTGTTTTCATAACAAGGAAGAAATGGAAAATGCAGACAGTGAAAAAGAGTGCAGGGCGGAAATCTGACAGCAACGCTCTGTCAGCCACCGGCAGGGAGAGGCAGGAACATGGGGAACATCCATCAGAAATGTGTACATCCCCCATGCCCCTGGTGCTGGGGAGGCTCAGATGGGTGACAGTAGAGCACACCTCATTCTTTCCCCCAGTCCTCTCAGCTCCTTGGGGCAGTATGTTTTGGGCTTTGGTAGTCCCATGGGTGCTATTTGTCTTGCTTAAATCCCATGGGTAACTTAGAAAAGGAAGGCTGAGTTGTGAGGGAAAGGTGCTTCTGAACCTGTTCTTCAGCTGCGTGAGGTTTGGCAGCAGCAGAGCAGTGGTTTGCTGTGTGCAACAGAGAAGTGGATTCTTATTTCTTAAAGACAGAGGCTCTTGGAACATGTGCTTGGTGCTGGGCAGGGATCACTTCTGGACTGGCAGTGTGGCTGCCATGGATAGCTTGCAGAGAGGTTCTGTCCTCACAGGCAGAGATACTGGGGAGCTGAAGCAAGGGAGACTTGGAAATTTGCTACTTGTTCCATCCAGACAGAATGAAAAGTAAATAAGATGCTCACCGAGGAGAGGTTTAGCAGTGAGTGTATGTTGTTACCAAGCCTGTAGTAGAGACACAAAGCCGGACATGAAGTGTGGGACAGCAAAGCAGGACAAAGGTGAGCTGTGATGGTTTCCTGTTTGCAATGTGTCTGTGAGCTTCTTTCTTCTCTACCTTCAGCATGGTGAGCGTGACCATGCACCCCCCATCTCTGTGTCTCTTCCAGCACAGTGCTGCTCTTTTCCCAGCTTGCTGCTGACAAGTCAGCCAGTCTCCCCCAGGCCTGGGCATGGCACCTTCTGGTTGAGCTCATGGGAGCACTATGGCACATTTGAGGCAGCTTGTTCTCCCTCAGGGCTTCTGCCCACTGTCACACACCTGGAGGACTTCGACTCGAGCCATTGCAACAGAGGTTGGAGCCCAGAACAGCTACATGGGAGTTGCTTTAACTATTACACTTGGATTTGGGGAGCCTCAGCCTTCTCCTTTGCATGAAATTGGCAGACCCTGAGACCTGTCATTCCCCTTGGTGGACTGGGGAGCAGCCTCAGGGTGTTGGAAGGGTGGATTAAGGGTAGGGAAGGTGAAGGAGAAAGCACTGCCTGAGGGACAAACACTGCACATCCCAAGGTGCTGTCAGATGGCTGACTGTCTCCCTGACTCTGTACTGTGCCATCAGGACCAAGCCTGGGAGATGTCCCTGTGTCATCCACACCCCAAGTAATCTGTGGGGGTTGGATGGGAGTTACCTTCTGGTTTTAGAGCCAGTCAGCAAACACTGGCTGGAAGGTGACTTCTTGCTCTGCCAGCACTGTTCAGCTGCAAACCTGAGGAGCAGCCAGCTTCTGCCTTTGCTTTCTGCACATCTTCATTAGCCAAGGCTCACAGTGGGAGCCTAAGGTACATTTGCACTGCAAAGGGCATCCCTCTCCCTATCCATGCCGTTCTGCCAGTGCTGCCAGGATGGCTCCTGCTTGGATTCCCTCTGGGCAGGAGGCACAAGAGGCTCAAGGCCTGCCTCTGTAAAGCTTTACTGTTTATGAAACAAAATATTCATGTTTCTTTTTGATTTGTTGGTGGGAACAGCCCTCACTGCACGTGGCAGTGATGACTAAGGTGACATAGTCTTCCAGATCTTGTTTCTTTTAATTTCTCCATCTGTTTCTCACCCTTCACTCTTTTTCTGCTTCCTCCAAGCTGTGTGTCAGACGACTTTCCCAAGGGAAAATCCATCTGAACTCCCTAGCTCTGCCCAGGAGTGCTGTTTCTAGTACGGCTGTGCTCTTTCTTGGTGTATCTCTGTCTTCATAGGGTAGCTGAGAAATCTTTAAACCCTTAGAAGGGGCTCAAGCCCCTCTTGGTAAATTTGAATCCATATGCCAAATCTTCATGTGGTTTTGGGTGCACTGGGGGATTTTGTGCTGATTCCTTCTAGCCCAAGGTGCTTCCTACTGCAGAGATGATGGGGAGCCCAACCTAAAAGTAAATCATATTACTAGGAGCATCATCCAGATGCTACTTGAATTCTGACAGGTTGCCATGCTGCTCACAGGAGCAGGTGCATTGTCTTTGCCAACTCAGAGAACAAGTAGAGGCTGGTTAAGGTGAGGACTTTGGGATGTTAAGGATGTGTCACCATCCATCTGTATCTCCTGACTGGGACAAGGAGGCAGCTAGGGGCAGAGAGAGTGGAAACCTTTAGCTCTGTACAGCACAGCAGCTTGGAGAGGACTTCAGTTCCCAGGGAGATTGAATGGGGCTTGGCAAAGAGCAGGGCAGCCCCCAGGGATGCCTACCCCAGCATTAGTGGTGTGGGATGCTGCGAGAAGGGTTGATTTATGTCCCACTGTGTGCTCCATGTAGCAGAGGGAGGCAGGAGTTCCCAGGGGGCTCGGGCACCCCAGGGGTTCTTCTGGGCCCAGCTGCTGTGCCACGCAATTTTGAGAGTGGCTGACTCAATTAATGCCGCCTTGTCAGCAGCTCTGCCCTCAGGAGAGTCATCTTTCTGCTCCACAGGAAACCTTTCCAGCTGTGAGCTTGCTTTGTGTGTTCCCTCTTCAGTGGTAACTGTCACCTCTCCCCTGCCTGCTGGCGCCCATCACCCCCCACTTATCCTCAGCTGTCCCCCGTCGCCTGGACCAGACCAATCCTGTCTGCTCATCCCTCATCCCATCTCCAGGAGGTCTGTGGGGCCATTGGACTGTAGGCACATGTCCTGGGAATATTGCCTGCCCCTCTCTCCGTAAAGCAGGGGGGAATTATGTTGTACTGTGTGAGTGACCTTTAATAACTACTCACCAGTGATGTTAACTTAGCTTTTACACCAGTTAAAAGCCGCCCACAGCCTCAGACTGATTTCTGCCGGGGTGAGGATCCCCACTCCTTCTGGGCAGGGGATGGATGGCGATGTCGGCATACTCAGCAGGGTGGAGCTTCAGCGACAGATTTATTCGGGATTAGTCCCTAGGAAGTATATTAAACTGGAGCTTTTTTTTGTTTGCTTTTCATTTTGTGCTCATTATCGTTGCTGCTTTACTTTCTCCTTCCTTTCCCGGTGGTGACCCGCTGCAGAATCCCATTCGGAGGGTGCGCTGGACGTGCCGCATCAGCGCGGGCTGGTGGAGACACCTTCTGGGGATCAGCAGAACTGGTAGAGACAAGCAGGGATGTTTCCTTTTGGGCGAGGACTTCAAGACATGCTCCATCATTTCTCCTCTCTCCTTTTCCTGCTCTGCTGTTGACCCCATGGAAGGATGGCATGAGCTTGTCCTCAGGGTTCAGCTTTTGAGATTCAGATCTCATCTCCTGCAGTCTTTGCCCTAAGAAGAGGATAGATTGACAATCTCCCTCTTCCCATGGCTGGGAGCCTTCTGCTTGCCTGTCTGATGCAACCAGGAGCAGCCTGCTGCTCTTAGCTGGTTATGCTCAACCAATTCTTTGGCTCCCTGCTATTTCCAAATATTGTTAACTCTTGCTGCCATGCTCTTTGTGTTTCCAAGCTCTCAGCTCTTGCCCAATGAAGACAGCTTAAAGTAGTGAATGTCCAGATCCTGGCCACACAGACAGCTGGAACACATCTCTCCGCCTTTGCTCTCCATTACAGGAGTCAATAGTCATCTGTTTGCAGAGCCGATTCTTGACGTAACGGGTAAGATTGTAGTTAGTGCTGATTGCTTTAAATACCATCTCCAAATTACAGCTGTCTGGGCTTGTTTAATTTTGAGCAAAGACTACAAATTGTGTTTATTGTTAGAGCTACTGCTTTGTTCAGAGGGACCTTTGGCTGGAGTCTGATGAAGAAACATTTTTCTGTCTGATAAAGAATCAGGAGCTCACCCCATGCCTACAAATCCCTCAGCTGCTATGCAAAGCATGAGGAAGTAAAAGACTTAATGGGTAATGCTCTGGAATCTGTAAAATCAATGCAAGTCAGAATAACTTCAGTAAAGTCAGTGGAGACTACTTCCAGGGCCAAAACTTGTCTAGAGAGGGAAGATGCCTAAGGATGATCTGCACAAGGACCTGCTGTGCCTCCCTGCAGTGCTGATTGCAGCTGGCCCTGGTCCAGCTTAGCTTGGACCAAAGTGGATGAGCAGCTTTAGTGCCTGCACCCTGCAAAATCTTCTCTGGGAGAGGTATGAGCCATGTCAGATGGAGCTTGCAGTGCCTCAGACCCTCTTCTGACTCTTGTTGAAAGTGA
>NW_008679557.1:5942-6233 GCF_000695815.1 Acanthisitta chloris | reverse complement strand
CTGAAGGCTCTCAGTGCACCCAAAAATCAGATCTTGCAAATTCCCCTCAGCTATCTCTGGCTACTTCCAAAGTGTCCTTTTAATCTGCTTCTGATTGCCTGGAGGAGAAGTTCAAGTGCATCTTAGGGGTCTGGAAGCCCACCTAGATGCCTCATGGGTATGTGGTCTCCCCAGTGCTTTACCCTGGGATCACCTGGAAACAGCTTGTGCTTTGTTGGGAGGCTTGTTTTCACCCAGCTCCCTATGTGTGCCTAACGGGTGTCCCAGCATGTGCTCCCTGGGGGCCTGGGC
>NW_008679557.1:0-5918 GCF_000695815.1 Acanthisitta chloris | reverse complement strand
GGAAACAGTTTCAGCACTGTTGAATGTCCAGGGGTTGCCTTGATGATCCTTTCCAATTCAGGATGTTCAATGAAACTCTTGCATTTAATGTGAATGGGTGGTGGCTTCTGGCACATGTCCTTGGTGCAGGCAGGGGCTGCAGGGACCTCGGGACTCACTCTGAGGTGGCTGCACTAATGTTGGCAGCTCTCACACAGCCTGAGCTGGCAGGGTCGTGTCATGCCACGTGAATCTTCACATGTGGTTTGCAGAAGCAGTGTGATTTCTAGCTCCTCTATTTTGGGAGGTGGGTGTGGGAAGTGTGTGAAGCTGTGTCCTGAGCAGACTCAGAAACCAAGACACAGGCTGCTTTTTATAACATCTTGGAGGATGGGGACAGTAGGTGGCACAAGGTTGTCCTGGCCATCGTAGGAAAGACTTCTCTCCCTGGTGTCAATCCACCCGTGCTCCCATTAAATCCCCACATTAATTCCTGGATGCATTTTGTCTCATGTGAGGAGTGGCTGGGTTGAGTGAGAGGGACCCAGAGGGGTTGATGCCTTGCTGTCAGTCCCTCCAGCAACAGGCTGACCTGCTTCTGTCAGATGGCTCCTAATCTCAGTTCCACGGTGCTAGTGGAGGCATTTCCACAGCCTTTGGCCCCTCTGCTTTGGGATGGCTCCTCTCTGCAGGCAAAGGAGCTGCTCTCTGCTCCTTGCCTTCCTCCCTGCATTCCCAGCCTGGGTCTGAAAGTGCTGGAGAATGCCCAGAAAGTCCCAATTCACATCAGAGAAAGAACTACTTAGCACCTGGGCTGACGACTTGTTACCTTCCCCTTTTTTTTCCTTTTCTGAGACACCCCTTCAGTGCCAGGACAATTTCTTTCCCAAGGGTCAGCTTTCAGTGCACATCTTGGATTCCTTACCCCCTTCCTTTTCTCATGACACTTGCTGTTACTCATTTTGACTTTCCCCTACTGGAACAAGTCCCTTGTGAGCTCTGTGCTGCTTGGCAGCAGGACTTGTTCATAACATCATCTCCTAGCCCTGACTCCCAAAGGATTTCTACTTTAGAGTGAAAAATGTTGTTGTCTGGGCACCATGGTTCTGGGAAGTTGCCTCTAACTATCCACTAAAACTAAAGGTGGTTGAAGAGATGATTAGGGGTCTCCTTGGTATCCCTTGGGCATTCCAGCCTCTCATCCAGAAATGAAGCCCAGCCTTAAATAATAAGGTACAAAGCTAAAGACAGTTATTCTTTGGGGAGCAGGTCATGAAAGGCAATGAAGGGCTGGGAAGGGAGCATCCAGGCCATGTTTGGGGAGCACTTGCAGCTTGGCATGGTGACAGGCAGGCACGATGCCAGTGTGGCATTAGAAACACAAGCAGAGTTACCCCGAGCACCTGCTGTGATTTAACACAGGGAATGTGACCCGAATCACCTGGGAGGGTTGGAAAATGTTAATCCCCCCAGCAATGTCAGGGAAACATTCTGGATAAATACCTGGGAGAGCTGCAGAGTGTCTGGCGTTGGCTCTCTGCAGATGGGGCAGGGTCGGTGGCTGTAGGAGCTTTCAGGCAGGTGCTGGGTGGGCTGTGCTGGCTCATTGCTGGCTGGATCTGCCCCTTTGTGCCTCAGTCTCACACTTTTGCACAGTTTCTCTGTCTTTTCCTTTCCTGCTGTGCTTTTTGCCTCCCAAGTCATTAATCTCTGTCCTCTGTAGGTCCTTGTTGCAAGCAGTTGCCAGCTGCCTGTGCCACTGCTGCCTTAGCATCATCCCTGGGATGCCTCAAGCATTGCCCTCTCCATCTTGGTTTTGGAGTGGTTGGATCAGACTATTACTGAGCTCACCCCACCAGCACCCGCCCAGGGGCTGCATCCTGATGAGGAGCTGCTTGTGCAGGTGTCCCTCCCTCTCACTGCAACTATGTGATCATAGTTGTTATTTTCCAGGTTCACCTCTTCCCTACCTAGATTCAAACCGCAACCACTAAAGGAGGAGAGCCTGTTTGGAGTACTCTGTGTCTTCAAGGAGACACTGCGGGGCTGGAGGTGTGGAGGAGCCAACCACAGCCCCAGGAGCAGTGCAGGACCCTGCCCAGTAACCATCAGGTGCAAAGGACTCCCTGGAAGCAAAGGTAGACTTTCTTCTGTGCCTACCACTTGTGTTGCCTCCCCCTGCTTGTCACTGAAAAGCTGTGCTTGTGCTGACCTCCTTTTTTGCTGCCCTGCTGTCCCATGCTCCGAGAGTGGGCTGGGCTGTAGGGCCAGTGGCTGGACATGGGGTGTCTGGGGAGTGTGAGAGAATCCCAGCCAGGATCTAGACCCTTCTTCCTTCCACCAGGTCCCAACTCAACCACTTTCAAAAGTGAGCAATGCAAAACTTCCCCCTGCCTTGAGCCAGGTCTGGGCAGTGCAGAGCTCAGAGCACCAACCGCCAAAAAAAGTTTCCAGGAAGTTTTCAGTCTCACATGGAGAACACACAATGTGCATGAACTGTATGATGTGACAGTGGACATAGGAAAATCTCCAGAGAAAAGAGCTCATCTACAGAGTGTCTCTCATCAGAACTCCTCTGGGAGGTTGTTCTTCCCTCTGGGCTCAGAACTGTGCAGAGACAGTCCCACCACAAGTGGCTGAGTAACTCTTCCTCAAACTACCACTGAGGCAACCCTTTAAAACACCTTTCAGAACAGAAGCAATGAGATCTTCTGCTTTTGTTGCTGGGAAGGAACAAATATGAAAGAGCCAGTGATACTGGTCCTACTGGCTGAAGAACTCACCCAATCTTTTGGCTGAGGGACACAAGGGGACATCCTGATTATTTCCCCAGTCCGCAGCAGGCAGGGTTGGTAGAGGATGCCATAGCCCTTCACCCAGGAATTCCTACACCAAGCTGGGGAACAGGCATCTGCTAAAAGCATGGGCTTTCCATGGAGAACAAGGTGACAGTGTTATGTGAAAAGGGGAGATATTCTCAAACCCTTTGTGCTTGATTAGTCTGTTAGCGCCCCAGGAAAGCTGAGACCCTTGTGTCTGACCAGTCTGTCAGCATCCTGTTATGAGGATCCCTCACTGACCAGTCCACTACAGCGCACTGCCCACACTGCTCCCTCCCCCAGGCCTTCTCACCCTCTGCCACACAGCACAGGCACATTGGAAAGGACTGCCAGTCAGCACTGGAATGGTGGCTCTAGGCCACATGGGATGGCTGTTAGCCCCAACATGGCACCAGGAATATTCTGGCACTGTGTAAAGTGCTGGTGAGACTTTGGCACTGAAATTAGCATAGGCCCAGCTGGGGGAGGTTCCCAAGGCACCAGAATCCATAAGAGGATGGACATTAGGTGGGGTTTATGGCAAAGGCTTGGTCCAGTTCAAACTAACTAACTCGAGGACCTCCCAGCAGGATCACATTACTACATCTCTCCCAGAGCAACAGTAGGTAGCCAACTAGAAGTTCTTGAGATGTGCAACAGCTCAGCTGGGGCTTTGCAAGGACAAATGCTTAGGTGAGCATTTTCTGCACCTGCAAATCAGTAGTCATGATTTCCTCCTTTTTTTTTCTGTAAAATGAGATGATCCTACATGATTCCCTGGGATGCATTAAGCTATTTTATGTTAGGGAAGTGATTGGAGCCCTTATCAAAGAGAAGCCTAGTTCCTGTGCCCTGGGACCCATGTACTGGGGCTCTGACCTGCTCTTCCCCAACCCTTTAGTGGGTGAATTGGAGCAAGAGAAGTCAGCTTTATGCCCTAATAAGCAAATCATTTTTTAGTGTCCTTGGAAATAATCTTTACTGATGGTGTTGTTGATTTATTTTTCCCTTCTTGCTTTGGTACTGTTTTCATGCTGTGCTTGTGCTTGTTGCATATGTCTCATATCATTGCAGCCAGGGGATTTGCCATGTCTCATCTGGTGCCTCATTATTTACCTGCTGTACTGCATGATTCAATTAAGTGAAATGATTTTTAACAGTTATTCTGAAAGACTCTAGTTCTTTGGAGCAGATTCCTCTTGTCAATGGCCCTAAATCAAGTGGGAAGAGAGGGGTGGGGGGGAGGTTGTGTTGTGGGGTACAGGAGCACCAGCCAGGGAAAACACAGTGGGTGGCCCTTGCTGCATTGCTTGCCCAGTGGGAAATGGGTAAGTGCCAACTGAAATGATTTCTGTGCCTCTCCTGCAGCCGCGTGAGGGCTAAAGCCAACAGCCTAACCTTCACTATCAATGGAGGGTGGGCATCTGCCTTGGGTAACGGTCCTGTGCCTGGGCCTTTGCAGTAGGAGAGGAGACCCTGTGCTTTAAGAGGCTCCTGCTGTGTGATTCAGAGAAACTCGTCTGGTCCTTCATAACAATGGCATTGTACTTGTCCAGGTGAGGACTTTGCTCAGGGAATGCTCTGGTCTGGGAACAAATGCTGTCCCATGGAGGAAAGGTCCCAAAACCAGGGCAGACCTGGGAACAGGTCTCAGAATTTTTTTCTAAGCAAATGACTGACTTCCTCTCTCCAGAAGAGCAGTTCTTGGAAATACAATTTTCCGACCGCTCTTTCCTCTTCAGTTGAACACAACACAAGAAAGGTGATGGGGTATTTACCCCGTCTCTCAACTCATGTTTTGTTCTTGTGTGGATAGGTATGACGTCCCAGTTCCATTAGATTGTATTTGGTCCTGGTTTACTACATTTTAGTTAAACTCAGTTGTGGTTTAATTACATTCTGTTCATTACTTTTTGTACTTTCTCTCGTGTTTGGTTCCATGTTAATTCTATCTAAATGCCTCTGAACATCCTCTCTGCAGGTGGTTGAGACAGTTCCAGAACCAGCTGACACTGTCCTGGAGAAGAGGAGCCGTGATGCAGAGCTTTGCCTTGGTGCTCTTGTTGACTATACCAAGTTCAATCTGGATTATCATAGTATGGTAGTATGTTAAGGGGTTGGGTTCAACCATCTCCAGGAGAGCAAGTATGATGGGACATTGCCCCCTTTTCCTCCTTGGCCCACTCTGTTCTCTCAGGAGTTTCCATTAGGCCTTGGCCATGTATAATGACTGGAGCAGTGAAGTGTCCCTTGATCACACTATGAACTCTGGCATGGCCAAGGTGGGAGCAGCACTGACTGTGCCAGGAATTCCAGTTGCCTGGCTAAAGGTTCAGGTGAAGGACAGGAGGGAATAATGAATTATCCCAATAGCCTTGGACCATTCTCTACCTTGAACCATAGCCTGAGGTTAGCAGTACCACTGTCTCAGTAATTATTAGGACCAGGATGGAAAACTTATGGTTGAGTAAAGCTAATGATCTTGTGACTCTATAAACAGGGTCTTAAGTGAGACCCTTTGAGCTCTCCTGGGCTGCACAGTTGCACAAGCATCCCCCTTCGAGTGGGACACCTCTCAGAACTCACAAACTCTCTGGTTTGGGATATTCCGTGGACAGTTTTTGGCTGAGGATGGGGCCTGGAATGATACCCCCCGCTCAAGACTCAACCCTCACCTGCTGAGAAACACCAAGGTGTTCAAGCTGAGTATTTCACTGACACTTGAGGGGACTTTTTAATAGATATAGCTTGGTCCATATACCTATATCTACCTTTGTATATGTATGGCTGCATGTGTCAATTAATTTAAACACCCCACAGATAATTAAGTGTTGTGATTATAACTAATCCCGTTAAATTACTTCATAACTGTTAAATTAATCAATGATTAAGTGCTGCTAAGCCCTTTAGACATAAACCATTGACCAGGTCTGGGACTAAGATTGTCCCCACCGGGACTGTGTCTGCTTGCAGACCCCTCGCTGCTGCCCGTGCTGGCTACCCAGGGAGCTGCCTCAGGGTGCCTGGGACGGCGCCTCTCGTTAATGACCCGAGGGGCTAATTAGCGGCGGGGTCGCGCCCTCCCGGCCGCGCGGGGGCGCTGTGCGCGCTCTGTGCGCG
>NW_008679556.1:0-18486 GCF_000695815.1 Acanthisitta chloris | reverse complement strand
GGGCTGCAGGGCTCCGCGCCGCGGGGCGCGGCTGTGCGGCGCTGTCCGGCCCCTGCTCATCGCCTTGCAGAACGGTGAAGGAAACAAGCGCAGCCCCGAGGAAGATCGCAGAGGCCTTTCCTATGTCCTCCCAGCTAACATGGCAGTGAGGAGGGATGCCTGCTGATGGAGAAGGTGCGGTTAGGCCAGCTCCCTTCGTAGCCCAAATTCTCAAATTCCTCCTCACCTGATGGCACCAGCAACAGGCAGTGTTCTCCTGGCCACTTCCCCGGCACCACGGACCATTCCCAGTCTGCTCCTTCCACTCTCTGAAATGCTCACAATTTGTCCCTTTGTGCTCGCTTCACCCTAAAAGCCTCTCTGATCTTGCCAGCTTTCTTCTACCCATCTCTAGTAACAGCAAATTGAATTTTGCTGATCCCAAATGAATCGTTTTGATTTCATCCTTGGGCCTGAAAAATTCTTTTTTTTCATCATCATTGGTAAGAAATCACTCAAGACAGGTGAACAGCTCTCATTAACAGCAGTAACGAGGAATAGGTAAGTTCATTCATTTTGCCATTTACAACTTACAGTCTGCCTAAGGAAGGAAAAAAAAGGGCTTCAGACAGAATATATTTTGCCTGACCCTCTGAAACAAAAGGAGGAAGTCTTTTCTGACAAAGTCAGTTTACAAACTGAAATTTACATAGGAAGGACACATGGGGGAAAAACCCACTGTCTGAATATATGTATCTATTGTGTCTTTTCCCTTCTTCATGGTATTGAAAATACTGCAAAGTATGATAAACATGACACTGCTGAAGTGTAAGAGGTCGTAGTCTCCTCTTCTCTGAGTGCCCAAGGCCAGTCTGCTCTGGTGCTTATCACTAAGTACAACACTAGATCTCTGCTGAAGTTGAAGCTTTTCTAGAGCTAGATTTCTTTCTCCTCCATTCACTTCCCTCATATTTCCAAACGTATCAGTTTTCATCTCATCATTCTGAATGACTCACTCAAGATATTTTTTCTCAACGTATCTGCACTCTTGAAACTTAAGTTGTAAAAATACTGGGAAACCGTAGATGTGACAGACCTTTATGTTAAACAGAGGTGTTTCACCGTCTCTAAAAAGCATATCTGTATTGACTTACAGGGCTAAAAGCAAGGATGGAGGAAACAAAAGCAAATTGCAGCGGGAAGGGTGGTCTGTTAGGACACAAGGCCTGTTTCAGATGAATGTTTCTAAGTTAGTGGCTTGTCAGCCAACTGTTGTCATCTGCAGTCTCCTGTGGACAGATCAACCAGGACAGCTGTCTTCAGGAGTTTCACCAAACCCCACCAAACAGCATTTGCATCTCATCCTAGCCTGAGAAGATGACACAGCTGTGGGCAATTTCTTTTCCTCTGCTCAGAGAGGTTTCGCTTTAATCCTTTTCTCCCCCTCACTCACCCACCCAAACTAAATCTGTTCCTTGGTGAACCTCCTTTCTGCACTGAGTGATCTCTGCTGTGGTTTCCTTTTCAGTGCAGATTTCAGGTAAGTCACATTGATTCTTCTTACTTTATTCCCCCTGTGTGACACTTTAGCTTGTCTCTCCCTTTATCTAAAGCTCAAAGTCATACCCCAGGTCCTAGCAAGTACACATTTGGCTTTCCTTTCATTAAGCTACAGTATCATCTATATCAATCTGCTCTGACCTCAGGGTGTGATTCCACAGGCAGGTGGGCAAGTGCTAACACTTACCCTGCCTGAAAAGCTGCTTTCTAGTTCTTGATGGGTTTGTCTTC
Source organism: Acanthisitta chloris (assembly GCF_000695815.1). Taxonomy (NCBI): domain Eukaryota; kingdom Metazoa; phylum Chordata; class Aves; order Passeriformes; family Acanthisittidae; genus Acanthisitta; species Acanthisitta chloris. The sequence continues at coordinate 16,716 of NW_008679556.1, read as the reverse complement.
TGCTGCTTTAGCGAGGCGGTAGTTTACATAGGGATCTGGCAAGCACCCATGGTGCTGCAAGGCAAGTGTCAGACATGCACAGCAGAAGAAAAGAACTGAAAATGAGGATTATACCCAAGTGTCCATTCATTCACTCCACAGAACTAGTGGCCTGTCTTGTGGCTGTCTGACATGCCACAAGTTCCCCCTTTTTTTTAAAATTTGGAATCAATATCACTTAGCTGCTGGAAGCAATACCTGTCTTGGCACCTACAGCCATGCTTTACCATTTTTAATATAGTCAATGTAATGAAAGGATAGACTCCTCACCATCTTTTGGTTCTTACTCACACATTTATTTATTATGGACCTTGTTTACATATTTAAAGTAAATTTCATACTCATTAGAATTTGAGAAGACTTTGTTAGACTATCAGTTCTCAGCTTTCACTCAGTTGCTTAGCTCTGCTGTGCAGTAGGTTCAATAGGGAGCTCATCATTGAACAGTTTCTAGTTATTAACAAGCCAATAATTAACTTTCTAAAATCTGTTAAAATACAGTAGCATAAGAAAATAGCTATCTCACATCTATAACAAGGGACTGAAACAGAGCATAAATCTAGCTATCCCCACAGTTTCTGTCCTTGCTCTTCCTGAGCAACAGTATTCCCACTGCTGCTACAAGGCACTGGAGGTAAATGACAGAACATAAATGGTTTTGTTTTCTTTGAAATACACTTTCTGACAGGCTCTGAATATTTTCTCTAAGCATTGTGGGTACTTTTGTAAACAATGAGGCTATAATTTCATGTAGGAAATTGTGTACAAAATACTTTTGATAACTGCTGATGTAAATCCTGGTCTGAAATATCTTTGTAAATGTAAGGTTTCATGCAAGGTTGGGAGAGGGATATATTTAAGTATCTAGAGAGAGAAACATGAGTAGATCCTTTACATAGCTGGGTATTTCAGAAGGAAGGAGCAGTAGAAAACAGCCACTTGGAACCTCTAAATTTGTATCATGGGTGAAATTACGTGCCCCTCTGTTTATTGTTGAGCTGTAGACCTCCCCTTCCACAGCTCCTTTTGTGAGAGGTATACTGGGCAAGAGAGAGGGAAGGTTTGACCTGCTGTGGGCTGTAGGTCACTGCCATTAGGAACTTAGGTTTGCAGAGTCTCAGTGCTGCCCAAACTAGGTCAAGGATGCTGCTGGTGGAAGTGCAACGTAAAGCTCTCTTGACCATTTACTTCCTCCATTCCTGCAACATTGCCATGAATGCAACAGAGAAATTGACCGAGATGCCATACTCAATGCAAAAAGCATGTGCTCCTAGGTGAGGACCACCTAGTTTGGGGGTTGTATGCCAGGCTGAGTTGGGAACAGACACGGTTCCATGCCTCCAATGGTCCCTTCCCCCAGCCCCCTGCACACAGAGTGGTTACTCTAAGTCTGAGCAGGAAAACATTCCAGCAAAGCTAAAGATAGTGACCTCGTGCCAGGTAGAGGGGCTGATAACAGCACAGAGTAAAGTAGTTTCAGAACCGGTCTGATTTTTAACAACTTGTTCTAAACCCACCCTGAGGCCTCCACCATAACCCTGAAGAACAGCTGAGGTTGTAAATTGTTAACTGTTTGTGTTTTGAGAGCCAGCTGTTCAGCCATGTTTGTCTTTTCTATAACTCAGTGTTGAATCTATTAAACCTATTTTACTAGATGTTACCTATATCTCTATATAAATATAAAGATCTTATAAATAATAAATACTGGAACAGCTTCTTCCTAAGAGACACTGCTTATAAAATACAGAGCTATTGTCACTGTCATACCTGCTGAGTAAATGTATTCTTTTCATCAATTAATTATCAGGGATGCAGATTTTGTCACAGTAGGTAATGTGCCCCTGTCGTCTCCCTTAGCTACCACTTAAACCAGTTAAAATGAAAAAAAAACCCAATATAAATCTTGCCAACTAATGTTCCATTTTCCACTTAAACATCACCAACCACCAAATAATGTAAAATGTGTTCCTTCTGTCTGTCATTTGTTCCTGTCCCCAGAGGTCTCATTGGCAACCATGTCTATCCTCCCATGAAAAGGCTCTGAAAAATGAACATTCACTTTCTCCTTCTCTGATCCTTTTAAAAATCCTTATGTAATTATCTTGTGGCCTGACCAACTACTATCACAGGAAGACATGGAGAAACTTCCTACATGTTTCTTGCAAGATATGTCTTCAACTGTGGAAAATGTACAGAGGCCTATGAATTTCATGAGTAGGAGATGTTTACAAAAATAGTATCTGTATCAGATCTACAGAAGCAGGAATCGTCCTCCTGGGACTGTTGCTCCGATATGCTTCTCTACTGGCCTCCTGCCATTGGCAGTTTGGATTCCCCTGTAAAAGCTACTTCTGGCAGAGATCTCAGTAATTGCTTCACAGAAGTAATGGAATAGATGCCATAAGAGTTAATTCCACATCAAGCTGTATTAGCTACTGATAGGATTTTCATGTGGACCGAAAAGGAAATGAGATAGCAAAATGACTCATACAGTTCTTTCTTGTTCAGGGCTCCTTTGGTGCAGGAGACAAACAGGCTTTTTATGAGGTTTAAAGAATGAAAAAAAGGCAGGGCCAACATAGTTCAGATCCTGAAAGTGGTGCAACTTACCTGCAACTTATCATAAGGGAAAGGCTCGGTCCTTCCAAGCTGGGAAAATATTTGAGGCTGTGTGAATCAACTGAAGATTAGAAGGGACAACAGGTGGAGAGAGGTAGGATATGTTTGCATTACATGTTGAGATATAAGTTCATGCTTATGTACACTCACATCTGAGCAAATACCATCTTGTTCTCCCTGCACCCAGGGCTCACAAAAGACTTTAGGAGAGCATATTAGTTCAGTGCTCAGGTAGAACTAATCAATCCACCTCCTCAATAGTGTATTTATCAAAAATTCCTCCTGGATATTTTTTCCCATATTGCAGAAGAGAGGTATGGTGAGCACCAAACATATTTTCTTCTTCCCCAGCATGGAGAGTTCTCAAACTGGACTATGCTGCTGATGTAGAGGCATGCTTTGGATATCCTGGCATCATCTGTTGGAAACTGAACATTGGCACAGTGTCCCAAATTTAGGACAGTTTAACTCAGAGGAATTAAATACTTTGATGCTAGCTAGATACCTTAAAAGCACACTCATGTCAAAGCTCGTTGAAATTTTTAAGAAGTATATTTCTGAAACGTCAAGAATTTCTACAGTGGAGAGTTATGTCATCCCAACACATAAAGTGCAGGCAAGTGATAGACTGACTAGCTGTAATCTAGCAACAGGCAGGACTCACATACATGCTTGTCTGCAAGATCCCTGTTGTGTGACCTTGCTTAATTTGGTGGTATTTATTCAAATGCAATTCTCTTTCTGTATAACACATGGGTTTGACATAGTGGTACACAAATAAATGTTCAATGCCCAATGTTCACCATTCTTTTCTCACCTTCTTTTGATACTTGTCTTCCATTAGTTTTTCTTAAGAATTTGTAGCTTCACGTTTTTTCGGAACAATGTTGCTGTTTTTCGGGTTTTTAGCAAGTGTAATATTCTCTCAGCATCTTCATCCATGTTTGATTTTTATCCAGAGTCATGCAGAAGTGTCATGCTCTGTTCTATATATATTAAGATCTCGTTTTCATACAGTTCCCATTTCAAGAGTTTACAGAAGACATAGAAAAGGAATTTACCATCTGGAACTGTGGTGGTGCGGGGCCTGTTAGCATCTCACTGCTGCCTTTGTAGCACACTGACCTACTGCATGTGATCATGCATCACCTTCCATTCGAGCATGGAGAGCTGTTGCTCTCTGGAACTGCAGCTCAGTATCAAAGAATTAGCAAGTCTAGGCTGTTTCAGCTGTCATAAACTTCACCCACTCAGCAACACCATTCTGACAAGTATCTTTCATAAATCTATTCTGCATCCTTACATGTCTTCACCTTGTGTCTGAATCAGCTAAATGCCTGCTCACACAGAATGAGACCGGAGGTAGGTTGGGCTGTGCTCTGAAATTCCAGTTTCTTCTGCCACGGCCTGGGGCTTTTTCAGTAGCAAGTGAAATGGGAAGATGAGTGAGTTGAGATAAGGGACTCTTCACTCCCTCCCTGCCTGGAAGGGCTTGGCAGATGCTAATGAATGAGGGGGAAAAAGAAAGGAAATTCCAGGAATGTAAGAGAAAGGCCCTGGAAGGGCTTGGCAGATGCTAATGAATGAGGGGGGAAAAGAAAGGAAATTCCAGGAAGGTAAGAGAAAGGGAATCTGTTGAACCTCTGGGACTCATGCAGAAAGTGTGAAGGTTCCTCACCATCAGCTAGGTAGAGGGGAGGTCTGAGGAGGTGGCTTTGGAGGATCAAAAAGGCTATTTGATATGCATTAGAAAAACAGACACCACCTTGGCAGATGCTAATGAATGAGGGGGGAAAAGAAAGGAAATTCCAGGAAGGTAAGAGAAAGGGAATCTGTTGAACCTCTGGGACTCATGCAGAAAGTGTGAAGGTTCCTCACCATCAGCTAGGTAGAGGGGAGGTCTGAGGAGGTGGCTTTGGAGGATCAAAAAGGCTATTTGATATGCATTAGAAAAACAGACACCACTGATGACATAAATGTGAGGTGTAGATTAGAGTGCAGACATCTTTGATGCAGTCTGAGTCTTGCTTTGCCTTTTTTAAAACATCTACTTAATTCTTTACTGAATGTCTCATTTCCCAACAGCGAAACATACAGCAGCTACTGCTCCTAAATGTCAGTTGAATCCATACTAGTGGTGTTGCTCAAACTGCATTTTTAAAAATAATCTGCAAGCAGTTAATGTGCTTTTTAAATTCCCAGTGTTATGTAAAAAGGCACAATATTTTTAGCCATACAAAATATCAGTTGTCATCTCCTCACTCTCTCCCTTTGATATACTGGAGATGGGGGACTAGGAGCTCAGAGAAACTGTGGATACTAACTGTTTTAAAAATAAGGTGGGGCGTTTTTTTCTGCAATGTGGTTTTGGAATTTTACAGATCATAACAAAAACATACAAAAATATCCCAAACCTTAAAAGCAAGTCTGAACAAAGAAAGTACTTCTTATTTTAAAAGCTAGTGATTCTGTCTTCACTGCCGAATTCTTATGTCTGGAATAATGACAGTATAATGTATCCTGAAGCAAAATAGCAACTTAAACTGTTCACTCATGCACTGACAGAATGGCCCTCATATTTTAAAAATCTCCAGAAATGTAACACAGAGCACACAGCTGTTGTGAGTAGGCTCTGGCAAACCAACATTGACTCAAACTATTTTTGGAATCAAGTCAGGCCTGCTGCTGTTTCTGGAAGATGTGAATACATCTACCTGCTTTGCTCTGCTGTGCTGCAGTCCATAAGGAATATGGTGGGATGCGGAATGCTTCCCTCTGCGCTTATTTGGAGGTGACCTTTCCATTCCCATCTGTGTTTAGAAGTGTTCTGAGGTCTAATGTTTTTACCTGCTGACAACCACCTGAATAAGCACATTTGGACCTTGCTTTTTTCTGTGTTCTCCACTGAAATTTGAGGGGCAAGATCTCAGAAGAGGCTGCCTTGCTGCCTTTTCTTCTTGCTGTCTTGTAACACTTGACATCCTGGTGGTACCCTCGGGTGCTTCTGGCTAGGAGGGATCCCCTACCAGAAGCAGGCCAGGAAAGAACAGCATCCTGTCCTCAAACCTGTTGGGATTATAGCTAATCCTTGAAAGAAATCCACCAATGCAATTCAAAAGATGGCCACTAGAAACTCTTGGAATAGTAATGTTTATTGTTGCATCTGTGGAGGTACTATGTATCGATACTGGGCTAAGGCAAAGGCTCTGAAGTCCACCTACAGGAAAGACAATAGCCACCAGTCTGGGTAACATTATGTCCAGCAACTGGTAACCCTGTCATTTCTCAGATGTATGAAGGAGTGCTACTGCCCAGGAACAAAGCACCTATGGGGTGGGGAAGCCTGCTGGCTGAGGAGGGCCTTCTGTAACACTGTTGTGCTTTTGTGCTGATAGACAGTTGGGCAATTTTTAATTAAACCTGGTTGAGTTTGTGACTGGCCAGCAACTGCAGTTGGATACCCCTGCCATGAATCACTACGAGTTTTAATGCCTGCAAGTACGTTTTCATAGAATTGTTGGGGTTGGAAGGGAGCTTTAAAGATCACTGTGTCCAACACCCCCTGCCATGGGCAGGAACATCTTTCACTAAATCATGTTGCTCAAAGCCCTGTCCAACCTGAAGGGCAGTGCCTTGTCTTTACCCAGCATCTCTATTGTTCATCCAAATGTTTCCATGTTTTTGACAGAAAAGTAATTTTAAATGGAATTGATTGGAATTGATTAAATACATTTGGGGTTTTTTTTCACAGTACAATACTATAATCAGCTACCACGATGTTTCAAAAGTTTCCCACTTCTCACACTCATGTTTAGTAGGCCCATTCTTACATAGTAAGGCCCTGAAACATCAGGTGCAGTTAATGCAAGAGCATATCTTCTGCATTTTGCAGCATCTTAGCTTTTATCTGCTATCACAGAAGGCTGCTCTTCCCTTTTATCTCCCCAAAATAGGAGCAGTAGATAAGAGAACATTTATCATATTTTCATATTTCCTACTTCTTCCTCAGTTTACTGCCAGCTGAGAGAAACAGTTCGAATGATTGTAGATGAGGAGAGTTCTGGTCTCATGGTCCCTCAAGTTACATAAATAATTGCTATGTTTAGGAGAGTGGAATTCTTCAGGCACCAACTATGTAACTTGAAATTCCATTCCTTGCTTGGAGGTGCAGGGATTTGGAAAACAACAATTTTTGAGCCAAAAGCAAACACAAATTGGGACTCTGGTATAATCTGGTAAGACAGCAAAGCAGGATGCAGCATACTGTAGGCTTCTTATCAGTGTAGGCTGAGAGACAAAATAAATTCTGAGTAATGAGGGAGTCATTCCAGCCTCAAAACCAAGCCAGGGGCCTGAGAATATGCAACATTAAAGAGTAAAAAAACTCTACAATTTAGTGTCCCTCTAATCTTGACTGCAAGCTAAAGTCATTAAGTTGAATTTAGGCTTTGGGCACCAAAGTACTGATACCTGTCTGCAGTGACATCATCTGAGCATCAACCAGACCAGACCTTCATCCATATTCTTCACATATGAAGAACTGTACCCTCTACCCCTCCCTGTCCCATTCCTCAAGAAGACTCATTTCCAGTGTGTAGTCTGGCACCTGTGGAATGTCTCCTTTTAAAACTAGGGAAGGAATAGACACTCCCATATGTAAGTTTAAATTTGGACCTCTATGCACACTTCCTCTTTATTGAATCAGGAAAAAATAGGAGCCATTTTACTGCATTGGAGAAATACAGGCTATCCAGTGTGTCCCAAAGGAAGTGGACAACTGGAACTGACTAAGGCAGCTCCTTCCCTTTCAAGCTGTTACATCTGAGGTTGCTGTGGTTATATTTTCTGGTTTACCCCAAACATGTTTTTTATACAAATATAGCTTTCCTTTTTTATCAAATCTCATTTTTATTTTATATTCTTAAGATAGAGGCTTGATGACAACCTTGGGAGGACACAGTTTTGGAGACCACAGCCATAAAGGCCAAATAAACAGGAAGCAAAAGGATCACTGCTGGTAGGACCCAGCAATTCTATTCATGGCATTTAACACTGTGTACCAAGGTGCTGGAAAGAAAGATGGTGGGAGGCTCAGGAAAAGCAACACCGACTGGGAGAAATAGCTTTGTAAATATCCCATTCATTTCTTTTGACAACAGCAAGTCTAACACTGCCTCTGAAACCATCAGTCGCTCTGCAGAAAATGGTTTGATAGGGCTTTCCTCATAACCTGAACCACCCTATTTTCATTAGCAACTTGATGAGATTCTGCTGGCTTAGTTTCCAGACATCTTTTGCTACCTGCTGTTCCCAACTTTTATCCAGCACTGTCACAGACATTACCTGGGACTCAAAAATCCCAGGGAAGAAGTATATTTGCATATGAAGCCTGAACACAGATGACAGTCATGTATATTGCAACTGTCCAAATGCATACCTGAAGTTGTTTACATGGAAAGTGAAGTGTTATGAATAAGGTTAAAGGTTCCAAATCACTTACTTCATGAGCCACGGAAGCAAAGGGTCAGGAGATTTGCCAAGTACCTAGGAGACATGGTCATCACATCGACCTTCATCAGGGCAAATGGAGAATGCCTAGGTTGAAGGAAATACATCTCTAGAAATGTACATCTACAGTTGAGTTCTTTAATCATAAAATCATTATGGCTGGAAAAGACCTCTAAGATAATACTATGTCTTGAGCTCTTGCTCAAGCATCTGCAACTGACAGGCAGGGATGGGTCACAGTTAAGAAAGGAAAAGCCCTTTGCATTGATGTAAAGTGGTGCTAGTCAGCTGATCCAGAAATTAGGCTGTGTGTCTGTCATGCCAGCACACCTCTGGAGAACCCAATGTGCAAATAGTCAATGACTTGGTGATACAAGATGGAACACTGAGGACCTCTTCTGCATTTTGAATGATAACTGTGGCTACTGATCTCTCACTGTCACACTAGGTACAAAGCACTGGCAGTGGTGGCCTGTAACTGCTACTACCCTATCCTCCACAGTCCGTAGCTCTCATGCAGTGCTTGACCACAGGAAAGGATGGATGAACTTAGCACAGATCTTCAGTAAGACCTGTCACGCCTTTATATTTTCACCCTACTGAAAATCATACTCTGCTTGAAGACCACCTCTCTCCTGTAAGTTGGCACTTGGCACAGACTCCTAGCTGTTACTGAAAGGACACTGCAAGGCCCATCCTGATGACCCCGTGAAACAGTCAAAGATTTTTGTGTTGTCTGTAGTCATCCTCTTACTCATGCTGTCAGTAAATTAACTAGCAAACGTACCAGGAGGCATGTGTGCTAAACCTGGGAACTGCATGAAACTTCCCATAGCCCCACACCTTTTGTTTTTGGAAAGCAAGGGCTTGAGGGGCTTCACCTCTTAAAGCTGTACTCAAATGGTGGTTTACTGTGCAGCTTGTAGATAACGTGGCCTATTATTTTTTGGCAGGCAGGCTGTTGGACCATATGCCTGTGTTGTCTATTTGGTTGGTTTGTTGCTTTGTTCTAGGGTCTTGGTTCATTGATCGTCTACACTGTGTACATACTAGATTTTGCCAAGACTCCAATCTGGATTTAACCAACTATTTGGTTTTGTGAGAGGGTAGTTTGTGTCAGGATCCACACCCTATAGATAATGCAGGTGTGGTCTACACCAGGCTTCATTTTTCCCAACCAGAGCAATCTACTTGTGTATTCCTAATGTACTCACAAGTCCACTATAACCTGGCATATGCATGGCACATCTTTGTAGGCACACTACAAAATACAGCATTACCAGTCTCCAAAGCTCATCCCTGCTTATGTGACTATCTCACTTCTTATGCAAGAAAATAATAGCACTGGGATAGAAGGGGGCCACCTGGGAACTGGAGTGACCAGGATCCTGTCCCAGGTTGTTACTGAGACTGTAGCTAGGCATCTCTGTACCTCCAGTACTGAGCAGTGGCACCAGATGCTTCTCTGGGAAGCCATGACAGAACTTCTACTGTATGACATAGGAGAAGGCTCAGCATGAGATCAATAGAGTTAAGAACTTGATTTTGCCTCTCAGTTTTGTCACAGGGAGGATGGTGGGGAAGAACCCTTTACACAAGACATATATACACACTGCAATTATTCCTGGGACTTTTTGTCAAAATCCCCCAGGATGCAACAAGGTGAGCAGCCAGGAGTACCTACATCTGATTACACTTGTTCATAGGAAGGAGCACGGCTTGTTTGTGTCATGATTACAAGACATAATGAAGTGAAGAAAGGAGACTTCCACCACAAGAGCATGGTGCTCAGGGGGTGAAAGAGGCTTGCACCACACACAGGAACTCTTTAATTAGCAAACTGACAGATGTTTCATTGATGGTCAGTTCTGACAAGGAATAATATTTGCCACAGAACAGCCAAATATGTCACCACTTGTCTTGCTGGTGGCAAGGGGTAGGACATACAGTCGAGGAAACCGTAAGGGTGCCTTGGAATGTGGAGATCGCAGCTTTCCAAGCAGAATGGGCTCTGGCAGCCATCCATACTCAGCCACACACATGGGCATGCCCCAGTCACCCATCTCACAGTTTTCCAGAGTTGCAGAACAGGTCATACAGCATCTAGGGGAAGCAATATCCACTTGGATAGCCTGCTTGCATCCCTCGTCCCTCAAGCACAAAGCCCAGCAGCAGTGAGCAGGAGGTGTGGGAGAGCTGGGAGAGGGGGAGGAAGCCTGCCAGTGAGCAAGCCCCAGGAGCCATGGAATTGCAGGCCTGCTGCCCCGCTGAGATGTGAACTGAGGCAGCAGCTTGGCAGGAAATTTTTGTAGAAAGAGATAAGGAAACAGCAGTGGTAACTCATCAGGGGGCTGTACCTCCTGGCCAAGAGCCCTTGCCATGGCTCTGGCTAGGAAGGACATGCTAGTCCTGCTGGAAATGGAGCTTCTTCCCTGGACAAACACCACCCCAGTCCACAGTTCTCCTGGCTGCCTGGCCACTCTGATGGCCAGTCATATCCTGGCATGACCAAGATCATACCACAGAGATACTTTGCTCCCTCTTATTTGTATGTGTCTGATTTGCCTCACTAAAAAAAGTGTTTCATGACACAGCAAGGGTTTGGGTTTTTTTTCTGTTTACAGCTTTTGGCCTATTCTAGTCAGGGTAATCTAACTGTGTGTGGGTAGAATGGCCTTCTGAAATATGTACATATATGCATGTGTACCATGCAATACCTTCACAGTGGGATTTGGGGACCTACAGTGGCACTTTTCAGAGATCACAGAGGTTCTCTGTAGCTGCCAAACAGCTCCCCTTCTTGGGGAGGGACACTGCTGATGTGTGCTTTGCACAGCAGACTCAGTTTTGAGGACAATCAGCAGAGAGACACTAGCTATATCTCCTGGGTAGCTGGTCATTCAGGGACTTCTCCAGAATTCATGACCTTTGTAAATTGCATTCCTGACTGCATGCCAGTCTCACAGATGTAGGGAGATGACTAGGCTCATAAGGACTGCTGTCTCATACGGCTCTGCTGTCCCCAGCACAGCAATCTGTGTTTGGCACCCAGCTGTCTACATATATCCTGCAGTGGGACTAAGGCACTCCAACTTGAAACTGCTGTTCGGTCAGCAGAAAGACAGCTCTGTGCATGTCATGGCCTTCACAAAGGGTGTGAGCAGCAGCCAAGGCAAGTGGCAATCTATGCCAGATGCAGTCTTTCACACGGAGAACACCCTCTCAAGAGAGGGAGCAAGGAGCATGCAGGAGAGGGCTGTGCTGTGAGAGCACAACAGATCCTAGGATATCTCTTACCAAGGTGCATTACACAGAATCATAGAATTGTTCAGGCTGGAAAAGAACTCTTAACATCATTGGGTCCAGCTGTAACATCTGTTGGTCCATATGGATGCAGGCAATTTGCTGCAGATGGCCCTACCCTGGATAGTGCAGTCCTAACCTCATCTGTACCTCTTGGCCTGTGGACCAAAGCAGATCCATTATATGGTCACAATTCTTCTAGTAGGCCCAGACACAGCATTTAATACAGCACAGGGAAAGCTTATGGAGTAGCAGCTTAGCTTTAATCAATAAAGTATGGTTAGACTAAACAGAAGTTATATGACTAAAGAAGCATGAAGAGATTCAACACAGATAGGGAGTCAGAGCTTTTCACTGCTTAGGAAAGACATGGACTCCTGCATGGCATCACTAATTGTTGACTATCTCACACTGAGATAAAATGGCACTAATTAATCTGTTGATATGGATGGAAATTACACAGATGCAGACATTTTTCATTATAAGCAAAATGGACATAGTGACCACAAAATGATTAAGTTTTCAATAGTGGGTGATGTAATGAGAGCTAGCAGCAGACCTTGGACCTTGGACTTCTGGCAGACAGACTTTGACCTGTTTAGGACATTGATTGATGGAGTCCCTTGGGAGTCAGTCCTGCAGGGTAAAGGAGTTCAGAAAGGTTGGGAGTGTTTTAAAAAAGAAGTGTTAAACATTCAGGAGCAGGCTGTCCCCTCTGTGTAGGAAGTTAAGTCGTCAAGGAAAAAGATCAGCCTGGTTAAACAGAGAACTTAGTCTGGAGCTTGGGAAAAAAAAAGAGAATGTGTCATCACTGGAATGAGGGCCAGGCAAGCTGGGAAGACTATAAGGATGCTGAGGGGTCATGTAGGGAGAAGATTAGGAGGGTCAAAGCCCAGCTGGAACCTGATTTAGCCATTAAGGACAACAAAAAAGGTTTTATAAATACATTGGGAGCAAAAGGACGGTCAAGGAGAGAGTTCATCAGTTGATAAATGCAGAAGGTAGACTAGTGACAAGGGATGCAGATAAAGCAGATGTATTTAATGCCTTCTTTGCTTCTGTCTTTAATGTCAAAATTGGTTGTCCTCAGGATACCCACTCCTATAGCTGGAAGTTGGTGATGGGGAGATGAGTGAAGCCTCCGTGATCCAGGAGGAGATTGTTAATGACCTGCTATGCCAGGTGGATGTTCACAAGTCCATGGACCCTGATGAGATCCACCTCAGGGTAATGAGGGAATTGTCAAAAGAACTCAGAAAACCACTTACATCACCAGCAGTCCTGGATAACTGAAGAAGTTCCAGCTGACTGGAAATTGGCAAACATGACATCCATCTATGAGAAGAGTCAGAAGGAGGATCCAGGGAACTACAGCCTAACCTGAGTTCCAGGCAAAATCATGAAGGAGATCATCCTGAGTGCCATCACATGGCACATGCAGGGCAACCAGGGGATCGAGTCCAGCCAACATGGATTTATGAAAGGAGGCCCTGCTTGACCAACGTGATCTCTTTCTATGACAAAGTGACTTGCTCAGTGGATGAAGGAAAGGCTGTGGACACGTTCTATCTAGATTCCAGTACGGCATTTGACACTGTCTCCACCAGCATACTGGCTGCTTGTGGCTTGGATGGGTGGACTCGTCAATGGGTAGAAACCTGGCTGGATGGCCCAGAGAGTTGTGATGAATGGCGCTAAATCTAATTGGTGCCCAGTCACTAGTAGTGTTCTCCAGGGTTCAGTATTGGGGCCAGTTCTATTTAACATCTTTGTTGATGATCTGGACATGGGGATTGAGTGTACAATCCATAAACTTGCAGTCAACACTACATTGGGTGGGAGTGTAGGAAAAGAATAGTGTGGCCATCAGGACCAGGGAAGTGATTATCCCCCTGTATTTGGCATTGGTGAGGCCACACAAGTACTCTGCTCTGGGCCCCTCCCCTCAATTTAAAAAGAACATTGAGGCACTGGAGCAAGTCCAGCGAAGGGCAATGAAGCTCATAAAAGGTCTAGAACACGTCTTAGAAGGAACAGCTGAGGGAATTGGGTTTGTTTAGCCTTGTGAAGAAGTGTCTCAGGGGTGACCTCATCACTCTCTACAGCTACCTGAAAGGAGGTTGTAGGGAGGTGGAGGTTGTTCTCTTCTGCCATGCCTGCAGTGAGAGGACTAGAGGGAATGGTCCTAAGCTGAGACAGAGGAGATTCAGATTGGATGTTAGGAAATTTTTTTTCAGTGTTAGGGTGGTCAGGCACTGGAATAGATTGCCCAGGGAGGTGGGGGAGTCACCATCCCCGGAAGTATTTAAGAGGCGTCTGGATCTAACTCTGGAGGATATGGTTTAGTGTTACAGCAGAGTGGCACACTAATGGTTGGACTCAATGATCTTGGAGGTCTCTTTCAACCTTGACAATTCTATGATTAACACAACTAAAGCACCCTGTCCGGATTCCAGATTGCTTTCCTCTAACCCTAAACATTTTTAACACAAAAATTCCCATCTGCAGCTACCTGAACCCCACCCGGGTACCAGAACAGATTTTCTGCCCAACAAGTTTAATTCTCTGATAGTGTTCTTGCAAATAATCCTTTTGCATTCAAGGACTTATTTTTTCTTCTCTTACATCCATTATTTTATAGGCACCTAACCACTGCTAGCATACTCCTCATCTCAGTGCAGTTCATGAATTTGCCACTTCTGTATTGCATTATTCTTCATTTACTCACTGCATTACACGGCTGAATTACCAGTGAAGATTCTTTATATCTGTCTCCATTAAAACGTAGTCCCTCTGAGGTGGGTACCTTGAACTCTAAGCATCTCTAAGCTTTGATCTGATAGCCAGTACCAGGGCTTGCTTCCTGTCACTTGCCTCAAAGAAGCACCCAGCTAGTACTGCATATGCTAAATTCCTCCAACACCTGCTTTGTCACTTCACCTATAGTGCATAGTAGCATTTGCAGCACAATATACTCCAAAATACCAGATCACTTTTATTCATGGCATGGGACAGTTGAAGTGATTTATGCAGAGTACTGCTGCTAATTCCAGAAATGAGGTCTGGCACAAGCTAAGTATACCTGCTGATCCATCTCTGTACCCAGACAGCTCAATGTCTCTTCAGGACTAATATTTTGCTTCCACTTATGAGAGTGACTACAACTGTGTACATATCAATATTCTAATTTATGTTTGTAGCAGAAAAAATGTCTACACTTTCGAGCAAATAATTGCATGAAGGAAGGTTGCTAACATATGAAGATTCTTATTTTCTTTCCGGAGTAATAATAACTAACATAGGGAAGTTCATTTCCAATTACAAAAGCACAGACTTTAAATCCACTATTTGGCAAACATGAAATCAGATTAGTTTCCCCCTGTGTATTCTGATGTATTCTGATTTGAGAATTCTAGCTTTCACACATGCAACCTGCAAACACTTCTGTTTCATATTTGTTGCCTAAAAAGGTTTGTTTTTCTTATTCCCACTTTGCTTCATCTGCCTCCATGAGCTTTTAACATCACCACATGGGTGAGACAATCAAACATGCAAGCATCTGGGATTTATGGGGATGTGACCAGAAAGTATGAGAGCGCAGATTTTTTTCATATTCACTCAGCACTTTTTTAATCTCAGTCTGAGACATTCTTTGTTTTCTCTGGAGTCAGGGCTAGCCCAGGGAACAGTGGCAGAGTTCTCTGACACCAGGCTGATTGTTTAAGGTGTGCTGTGATGTTCCAGAATTCAGTGAGCAATTCTGCAATGAAATCTTTTTAGCTCTGCACTAACACCTTTATCTACACAAGAGGGAAAAAGATTGCCTGCACCAGAAAAGTGACAGTGTTCGAAGATCCAGCAGAGAGATACCTTTCTTATCCTATATAATTATTTTGTTTGTTAATCATGGGAGGTAATGGAGCTGATGCCATGCCTACAAAAGCAGCAGCAGCAACTTCAGGATTATTTATCACCCACAGAAGAGTTATATATCCCCTATGTAATTCACAGCTATAGATCAATAGTTCAATGGTGGCAGCTATGCAAGGAGTGAGATGCTCAGTGCTACAGATTGCTATAGATGGCATTTTCATATAGTATGTAAAACTGAAAAACCTAACAGAGGGCCAAATGTTTCCAGCTGTATCAGCTGGCTAAATAAAAGATAGAACCTCTTTGTATAAACCTTATATGTAAAATTAAAGATTTGTTTACACTGGATTTAAGCCTTGGATGAATCTCTGCATGTCTCTCTAATGCGAGTGCTTTGCAGTAGTGCAGACTGGGAGGCTCACTGGTGTGGTTTGTGGCTTACTCACCCACCTGTGAGTAAAATACCAGTACCTGTGAGTAAATTACCAGTACTGAAAGGTACCTACGTTGATAGGTACAGCTTAGGAGCAGACAAGCCCCGGATCCCCTGAGCATTACCAAATACAGTAATTCTCCAGGGAATTTGCAACAGTAGGGGTATTAACCACAATATTAAGGCCAGATTCCAAAGACACAGTACAATGATTGCACAAAGCACAGGAATTCTGACTTTATTGGTGCTCCTCCTCCCTGAGAGGCTTTGAAGCAAGGAGAAAAAGCAAAGGCTGAGGTTGAAAATTGCACGTTCTATTATGCTGGGTCAGGCTACCCCTGTTCTAGAGCAGGCCCCAGCCATGCCCGTGATAAAAATAAAACCACTGTGCAGCACAGGCAATCCTACAAAGCAATTCGAGTGGATAGTATTTGATATAAACCAGCTTATAGTGTTTGCCTTGCAGCCAGTACAAGGAGAACAAGTCGCTTTTCTGCACGGTGGAGTCATCTGATGTTTGCTTTAATTTCTGGCTGACCGGGGGAGCGTGAGTCAGATGCTCTCACAGCTGGCTCGGGCGAGGGAGAGGCCAGCAGGGACCTTGACTCACCAGAGCCGCCGCATTTCTTCCGAAAATCCAGCTCAGCGACTGGAAGTGAAATCACGGGCTGGGGGCAGCTCTGAGGTTAGGGAAGGCGGGAGGAGCAGGGCTCTGTACGGGCGGCAGGCAGCAAGCCCAGCCCAGAGCCGGCACGGAGGGGTCGGGGGAAAGCCCCATAGACAGGTCTCCTTCGCAACGGGGGGCGCGGAGGGACCGGACCCTCTCCCCAGCACACACCAGCCTGGGGCCGCTGCCCCCGCAAGCCCCGTCCCCCCTTACCTCATTGCCACATTCCCCAGCGAGTGAGCTCAGCTGAGTGCTCAGCCTCTCTCGCCTTTTA
>NW_008679555.1:1113-24121 GCF_000695815.1 Acanthisitta chloris | reverse complement strand
AATTTTTATATTAATTTTATAATAAATCATTTGATTTTATAAGTTATTGTCAGCTACAATTTTTTTGAGCCATCCACAAAACCAAAGAAACATTTCAAGCACTCAGGAAGGAAGTGGTACAGTCCTTTCACTAATTTGTTCTGCATTTTTTTTTTTGAATAATGGACAAAATTTAGGCATCTTCTTAACTTTGTACCCTATTAATACCTTCACTGAAGTTGCTGGGAACTGGTTATTTAAATGTATCCAATGGGCTGGAAATTTTGTGGCACTTCCCTCAAATGTGGAAGAAACCATGGTCTGGTATTGCTCTGGATTGCTGATGGATGTCACAAATGCTGCACTGTGTGCTGCCCAGCTGGGGCAGGTGCCACTTGTGTGAAAGTTTAATAGTAGCATTTAGATGTCAATGGAGTTTGAAAATGATGGGCTCGTAGTGTTCTGTGGTTAATAGGTGGATGAAAGCACATGTCACTTCACTTGAAATCCATACCTGACAGTTTTGAAGACTGCAAGTCTTTTCAGGCGAATTATTTTGATATCCTGTTCCCTCTGGATGTTCACATGTAAAGTCATGCTGTAGCTAAGATGGCATTGTTCTCTGGACATAAAAGTTGTGGCCATAATCTGGCATTCCTCAGCTCTCCTGACAGGTTTATGCACAGCTGTTTACATTTACAGGATCTAATGCATTCTGGACATTTAATTGGCCTTGAGGATGTTTTGTGTTTAGCATTATTTTTGTATACAGCTTTTGCTTTGACAGAAGAGTGCTATTGTAACTGTTAGGGAAACTAACTGGTAATAACAGATGCTATTTCCAGGCAGTTCATTTGCAAAAGGCCAAGAATTAACAGTTTTGCTATTTAAGTGGCACACTTAATTTTTCTGCAAAAGGGAATCCACATTGATGAATAATTTAAATCCCTGTCTCCCTGCAAGTCTATAATCACAGGCCCTACAGAGACTGGTGTACATTCTACTGTGAGCATTGTGCAAAAGATTAGTAGCTCCATGGTGACAATGCTGCTATAATAGTGTGAATTGCACTTTTAATTTGTCTTCCCATCTGAAGAGCATCTCATTATACTTACAAAATCTATTTTAAATTTTACGTTTTAAATTCTCAGTTGAAGGATATTTACATAAAAAAGGTGAAGATTAAATAAATTGTTTTAAGTCACATCAGCAAATCATTTTAATGAGAACATCCTTTCTTCTTGCATTTGGAGAAGAATGTGCATTTTATTTCCACCATGTTTAGTTCCAGTCAGTCAAACCCAGCAATGACTGGATACAATTTTTTTACAATACAGTCTAGATGGGAAATGTGTGATAAGCCCTATTTTGTGTTATAAAATTATTCAGGCTCTTTAATAGCTAACTTGTTATCTATCTTGAGGCTGAAAATCATTTAATGCAAAATCTTATATAAAATGAAAACTTGTGGTTTTTTCATATATATTGCTCAGCCAGAAATTATTAGTTTTTGTAATCATATTAAATTGCAAAGGAGTATACATGTAAGGTACTTAGGCACACATTTTTTAAGAACATTGTTTCTTTCACTCCTTTACGCCCTGTTTTCTCTCTCTTAACTACATTATTGATATTTAGGAAGCATAATAGCTGATCTTTTTAATGGCACATCATTATCATCCCATAGCATAGTGCATACTATTCCTTCTGTCATATTATTTATTAATCCATTATATTTATTCTTTCCTAATCTTTGTGGAACAATGTAAGGAATCAGCCTTTCACTGTACAAATGAATAATATTTTGCAATATTCAAATATCCAAATTAATATCAATGACCTGTTGATTTGGTGGTTCAGTTGTTAGTAAGTTTTCATTTTACTGGGATGCTGTTTGTTTTAGCTCTGACATCAGCTATTGGAGTACTGCCCTGAGTGTGGTGCAAAAGCTGTGCATTGAAAACCTCAAAAATATGGCAAACACTGAAAATAAGAATGATTTGTTAACAACCAATGGACATTTATATATGGCTTCTGTGTGAATAGGGCTGTA
Organism: Acanthisitta chloris; assembly: GCF_000695815.1. NCBI lineage: Eukaryota > Metazoa > Chordata > Aves > Passeriformes > Acanthisittidae > Acanthisitta > Acanthisitta chloris. The sequence continues at coordinate 22,089 of NW_008679555.1, read as the reverse complement.
TTTATGGGAAACAACTGTATTTAATACTTTCTCTCATAAAATATATGGGCCAGGTCCTTTGAGGTAAGGGGAAGTTTAGGAGGCTGTTGGTAGTTCACTTTGCTTCTGGCAATTCTTTTCCAGCAGAGTGCAGCTCGTGGGCTCTAGCTGCTGCTGTACCTTGGCTGAGGGTTGCCATAGCTAGGTGGGGTGGCAGGAGCTTGCATTGCTGGGCTGCAGAGCTCTGAGGTCACATCACAGCAGACAGGCTCCTCCAGCTTGGATCCCTAGCTGTGTTCCTGGCCTATATGTAGGTTGACAAGAGGTGGTTCTTTAGTGGTTGTTTATTTTGGTTTTTTTGTTTGCACACTAGTTATTCTAAAAGATTTCTTGACAGTTATTAGTTATTGTTGAAGCATGGGGTTTGGGTTCAGATCCAGATTTGAACTCTGAGACTGCTGGGAAATATTTGGACATATTTCTGACATGCCACTAACTGTACTTTTTCATATTTTTTATTTGCCAAGATGAATTTATGTAAACTCATTTTTATACTATTGTTTTAGATCGCTATTTATTTTGCAGCACCCATAGATGTAGCTTGGCAGTAGAATTAGTAGAATTAGTTTTTATTGTATGCCTTTCTGACTTATATAGATATAAATGGCCCATATTTAAAACTAATAAAAGAATTGATATATAAAGAAAGGGTAAATAATATAGTCCAAAATGAAAACCATTGTTTATTAGAATCATAGAATCATCAAGGTTGGAAGAGACCTTTAAGATCATGAAGTCTAATTTACATATTAATATATATATATGTATATCAAGACCTTGTGTCTCCCAGGAGCTGAAGGTGTAGCCCTAGTTCTACAGAAACTGGAACATGTGCTGAGTTTTAGGTACAAAGAGCTGTTCCAGGGCAGAGTTCTAGGCTAGAGCTCTCCACACCCAGCATACTTGGCCTCTAACTGATCCATACTCATAAACTGATATTCCATGTGCATACTGATTAGCAATTAGACTTCATAAAGCTATGCAAGCATTTTGGAAAAGAAGTCTCACTACAGTTTTAAAATCAACTTCCACCATCTGCTTGGGAAAAGCAGTGAGTCTGTTTCTTGTGAACTTGGCAATTAAATATGCTAAAATGTAGTAGTAGGGTGCACTGCTTGCCATACCTATTAAGAACAGAAATTAAAATCCAGCTAAATAACACCAAAACCTCAAAAAGTTGCCATCTGCTTACCAGGTAAAACAAAACTCTGGATACTCATCAAACATCCTCTTTGGAATGGATTTTTACTGATGAATTTTAAAGCAACAGGAGTTAAATTCTGATTAGAAAAACAAATTTCTTATTTCAGCTCTTTAAAAAGCTGTAAAACATATAAGTTTGTATATTATGGGTTTCTTTATTTAGAAAAATTTTTGGTTTTTGTTTTTAGATTTTTTTGGATTATTTTTAGAGTACCACAAAAGCTGCAGAAATTTTAGCAGTTCTCTCATCTTACAGAGATTAAAGCCTGTACAAAGACATAGTAGACTAGTGTTCCAGTTCTTGGAATAATAAAATCACAGATTTCTCTGGGTGAAATGATATTTCTGCTCTTCACAGTAATAAAGGAAAGCTAGCAAACATAGAATTTACCTTTTAAGGATATGCCAGGACTTCAGATATTATGGGAAAGGGTGTTGAGGAGTAGAGTCACTTCTAAATCTCATTGGGGTGTTCAGTTTCCAGAGTCAGTGCCTTGGGGTATTCCATCAAAAATTTCAGTGGAGAACTCTGTATGGCAGAAGAAGAGTACAGTGAACATAATGCTCTGAACCAAGTACACTTCAGTAGCTGCCATAGGTGTACAGTTCATTGCTCTTGCTTGTACCAGAAGGAGATAGTTGCCATAACTGTGTGAAACGAGGCGAGTGCAGCTGTTCAATATACTCTTGTTGGATAAGTAAAGGACTCCATTAGTGAGCTTCATCTCATCCAGCCTTAAAAAGGCAAATTTGTCTGTCCAAGGTAGCTTTTCCAACTCTTTTTATAATGAATGGAGGGAAACTTAAAATAGCAGGGATGATTCAGCAACCCTTAGATACCTGTACTAAACTGCTGTGAACCACCTCCTGAATCTCTTTTCTCCTCCATCAGATATAGACACTTAGATACTCAATCTTTAAAATGTTTTAGTTGGAACAGGTGGCTCCCAGCTTATGTGGCTAAAACTATGTTTGCTTCTTACTGAAAACTGACTAGGGAATGGTTGTGGCTGCAGCTACCTATCCAGCAGTTTGGTTGCAAACTGTTTCCAAATTCTCTTTCCAACCTTTTCTTCCCTGGATAATGTTTAATTGCCATGATTGATAGGGCAAAGGTTACTTATACACAGCTCAACTTGGTGACGTGTCCTTAAGTGTTTGGCACCAGTTTGTCTGAAGGTGTCCTTGCCAGTTTTATGCTACTGATCCTTTCTGGTGGTGTGACACTTATGTCTCATAGAGAAGGAGATGGAGGAATCTGCTGATAAACTCAATTTTTCTTCGGGATGTTCAGCCCCTAAAATATGCTTCTACAGTCTCTGGAGTGCTTTATGTGCCTGCACTTATAGGTCTGGCTTCTCTCTGGTGTAACAAATTCTGATATGATGCTGAGATCAAATCTCTGACCTTGACTCATATGGGAGAGAGTGGCAATCTTTGCAGTCAAAATGTTGTTGCAAATTATAGTCAAGTGTGTCAGCTACTGAACTTAAAAAGTCCCCTGATAGTACCTCTTGTGTTTTGGAGATTATCTGCATTTTCTCATTGGATTCAGAAATTATTTTGTTGCCCAAAATCAGCAACAGATATAATTTCTTTAATTAGAGGTGATTTCTTCAGTGTTTTGGGGATTACTCTGTTCTTAGCTCTTCAGTTTAGCTGAGCCACATGTCTTATAAATACAATTAATAGCATCTTTACAAACATAGCATCAGTCTGCTTTAGTGAAGACACGCTGAAAATTTGGATATTTTAAAAGTGACTACTTCCATGTTGTTGACATACTGTGAATGTGCAGACATGAAGCTCAACTGGATCTTTAAAAATCTTCAGTAAAATAGCTACTTCCAGTGCAATAAACTTGCAAGTAATGTCTGGGTGCTTATTTTGAACCTTCAGTGTATGTCTGCCACAAGGGTTCTATGCAGGCTTCTGGACAGTAATTTTTCTCTCAGCTTATAAAGTGTTGAAAATTTATGTAATTTTTGTAAAAAGATGATAGACTGGTAGTCACTGGGTATGTGTTCAATTTATATCAATACTGCTCTGACAATCTATGTCACAATCAAAAGCAGTGATTCCATTTCCGAAACTCAAACTACTCTGTACAAAGTATCTAGATGGAATTTCAGAGAAATTATAAACATATGCATTGAACATTATGGTCCCTTCAAATATTTGTCATAAGTACCCTCTCTTTGCTCAATGGATGTACAAAATTTATGAATAAAATCAAGTCATGGTGTTGCAGAAAAGCTGAGTTTTATTTAAAGTAGTTAGGTATTATCCTGTAGAAATGAAGTGTCATAGAATTGATTGTTCTCATCTTCATATTGTGAAAATGCAATATTTTGTGTCAAAATTAAGTTTTACTTGCCAAACAAAAGCTATGTATGCAGTTGAAGTTTTAACAGGAGAGATACCAGTATTCTGTATGGCATAGTTGTCAGAAGTTTACATTACAAGATGTTAACTGAAGCAAACAAGATATCTCTTGATGTGGACCCTTTAAGTCCATGAAGAAAAGTCTCATTTGCTCTATGCCCTGTCACTCTAGCAGCTATTACGGTGGAAGCAGGATCAATGTTTTATTTTTTCTGGTTATGATGCTCATAAATTCTAAGCCATTCTACATTGTAGTGAAGTAGGGGATACTTTAAGGTAGATAAGCATGGCTCAGATTTCTTCTTATTAAATCTAAATGCTTGTCTCACCTTACTTTGAAAAGTGTAGATCTTTCATACTGCTGAAAAAATGCTAGAGGGATAAGAAATAAAGGTTCTCTCACTTTTTAATAAAATGGCTATTATAGACCTAAATACTTAGTGTAATCACACAGAATAATTTTTAAGAATCAGAGTTTGGAGAGACATTGAGTAGATTTTAAATCAGCATTGCACAGCACACTAGCTACGTCATAGGCTCATGAACAGATTAATTATTTTCTTGATTCTTGGATTGTAATGGCATTTTGATGTGGTGTTGAATTTTGATGAAATGTATCTAGGTATTTCTTTTTCTGATGAACTGTAAGGTATGCAGTTCCTTCCTACTGATCCTTCTGTTGATAGAAAAATAGTACTTCTGGGAGTGTCAGTTTGAATAATTTCTAGTAAATCTGATACTTTGATTTTTTTTTGCCATGCCTTATTGAACATGTAGTTGAGGGATATTTTTCACACCTTTTTTTTTTGCCTGTGTAGCTCTAACACCTTTTGGTGTTAGAGCTACATGAACATTGATTTTTACATGGTATCTCCAAAATTTGCTTTAGCTGTAAGACAGCTAATTCATAATTCTACAGGAGGTCTAGAATTACACAAAAATAGAGGAAACTGAATATGTTTCACAGGGACTCAATTAACATGTATATGGTGTAGTCCACTGTTTGGAGCACCTTGGTCAAAAATTGGCAGCTGGGAATGAACAATCATTGTGGCTTATGGGAATGTTCTATCTCCAATTGCTTGAGCCCAAAGAATAAGGTGCTGGTGGAGGCCGTGACCAGTGCATATGCCCAGGATGATGTAGATGTAGATGTGGATATATGCAGGGGAAAGGGAGGTTCTGTGGAAGCTCAAGATATCATTTGATTTTCATCACATTTTAATTTGATAAATCCTAAATGAAAGTGGTTTTTTTCTGGTTTGCTGTTCGTGAAAGAATATTTTTGGGTTTGATGCAATTTGTGCTTCCATTGAACAAAATATTTGACCAGAAGAAAGCATCATAGTTCTTTTACAGACAGTATGAAATAGCACAGTCATAGTCCCCAAAAAATAAAAGAAATAGCTGCTTCTGTACACGGGTCCTATAAGACATGGGTCCCATGAGCTTAGATCTCTCTTTTTGCAGTGAAAGTGTGAATGGCTTGCTTCAAAGACTATCCTTTAAAACTTATTTCTGTTTTATATAAACCATAATTATTCAGAAGAGGAATGACTGCAGTCTGGTGGGACAGTCACCTAGGAAGTGAAATACATATTTTTTGTCGCAATGAATAATAAAGGTTTTTAGGGGTAGCATTAGCAGAAGAATCTTGAGAGTATGATACACTGCTGCATACTCATGGGGATATTTTTCTGGAAGATGAAAGTTCATATTCCTTCTACTACTGTCAGGAACCTGAACGTGGTTTCTACATATTCTGGAAGACTGACTTATGCAGTATTATATAAATTAGAAGGTCTGTTGCCCTGTCCTTAATTTTATTTTGTTTGATTTATTGTTTTCTTTCTTACAGCCGCCTATGTGACCTCAGTGCAAAACTCTGTATAATTTTGAATCAGTGAAACTGTATTTTCTCAGCAAGTAAGCTATAGAACTTTCCTGGTGCTAAAAATAGATAAATTCTATCCCTCTTCTAATGCATTTTTCAGACTGAAAAGAAGAGTTAGGATCCTTTTAGTTTCAACTAAAATTCTCTTCTGGATTCTCTAATTTTCGGATTGTTGATGCATATATACCATTGGCGTCACTCAAGCTAGAAGACAGCAATAATAAAATATACCATTTTCATTTTGAAATAGTATTTGGCAAAGGTCATATTTAGAGGAACAGGCCAAACTAGAAAAAATGTTATACTGATGCTTGGAGACTAGCTCTTTGTTTTCTTATATTTGCTGTAGATGAGTATTTCTGAATTATAGCAATCATGAAAAATGTCCCATTTATCTTTTATGTCACGTAAAATATTTTCATTAGAGCTGAACAAAGAATGGGTATTTGATGAGCTTAATCTGGCTGACACTGCACTGCAAATATATAGTGGTTTATATTTATGGGAATGACACATTTTGGGTGAGTTGTTTTCCCATTACATTCCATTGTTTGTTCACGTAAATGCTTTGCACATCTTGCAGTTAATGAGATGATGAATAGTTTGAGATAACTGCTAAACTTTCAGGCCATGGCATACAACTTGGCATACATCAGCTCTGTTTTATCTTAGGTGAAGTACAATGAAAACATAGGATTGGCAAAGGACACTGGTCTCATTTAGTGTGCAAAGATGTGTCCTTTAGACACTTTGTTTCCACTGGGTTTTGGCCCTCCATTTTCTGTTGTAGGAACTTGAATTACCACCATCAAATACAAACTATTAGAATGGACACGCAAAAGCAGCCCAGCTATGACTGGAAATACCTCAAGACAACTTTACAGATTTATGGCTCTTCTTTTTTCTGGAAATATGTCCATGTGAATTTATCCTCATTCTTGCTTTTCACAGGAGTTTCAGTCTTAGCAGCATTTGGGTTAGACAGTGAAAACAAAACATGCATTGTTGTGATACCAGTAAAACAGGAAAGAGCATGTACTATTACCTATTAAAAAACAGGAAATAAACCCCAGAAGAAGCAGTCTTAATACACTTTTATTTCTGTTTATCTCAATGGCTTTTTGTTAAAGATATGTATTTCTTTGGGAAGTAATTTTCATTGTTTAGATAGCATTTTAAAATTCACTTGTGGGCTTAACACATCTTGACCTTGAAGTTTCAATTTCGTTTTGCTCTGTGACCTTTCAAACCTTACATGAGGAAATTAGGGGAAAATTCCCCTTTTCAGAGTTTGTGATTTGTTTTATGCAAATTGTTTATGTTCCCAGTTCAGCATTTATATTATGTAGACATGAACAACAGTGATATAAGTGAATTTATTATACTTAATGTAGCTATTCAGAATAAACTTCCATACAGCATCTGTAGATAATTTGAAAAAAGGAGCATAAAATAAATATGTAAACTCCACTGATTATTTCCAAACCAACAATTTGGCAATACTTGCTAAATCTGATTGTCCAGAAATTTACATTTGTCTTTTTCAAGTTCTCAAAGCTTTGATGCATGAAAATTGATCCTTTTGTTTTGTTGCCTTTAGAAATCACATTTTCTGTGCAACTACAAAGGAAAATTAAAATTTGAGTTATTATTTAATTACTGGACTTCTGGAGGCTTCAGAGAAACACCAAATCTCAAAGACTCAAGGAAGCACCAGAGGAACTGTGCTTGCCTCACTGTGCAACAGGGTGCTGAGTAATTGCAACTGCAAATTGTGCAAGGAGAAATATAAAACCAGCAAATATCCTTTCTTGTATCCGTGTTGTAAGGAGAGTTTTTACCTTTACTGGCAAGGATTAGGGGAAGTGCAAGGCAGAGAGCTGTTAAAATGAAATAAGATTTAGTGATGCAGACAGAAATACATGTTTGCTTAGACTGCGTTTTGTTTCTTTTCAAATTGTGAAAGCCATGGTGATTTTTCAGATATAATGAACATATAATGAGCTGCTAATCTCAGTATCATACATACAGTTTTCTGCAAATCTGGAAACCACATAATCATTTCCTTTGATGGTGATGGCAATGCAGTATCTATATTTGTGACTGAAATGGTAAGGAAATAATTTATATATTTTTTTTCTTGGTAAGTAATGTATTATACCTGTGCTCTTGTAAAATACAGTGTTTTCTTATTAAAATTAATCATGATTTCACTGAAAGAGCATTCTAAACCTTTCTATCTCACCATTTGTTTTTAGAAGTTTGGGCAATTTTCTGCTGTCTTTCATTTATGACCGTTCTATGTTTTACTAGTTAATGCTCTTTCTTACTTAAAGACCCTTTTCAGGACTTGCACATTAAGAGAATAATGCTCCCTTATTATAGGAGACATGCAAAAATCCTCTCTAAGGCAGCACTCAAAGTATTATAGTAGACTGTACTGCTCTTGTATGTTACCAAATTTAGATTGTTACTGGCAGCAAAACAGGCATTGCTTGGTTTAGTTCCTAGATAGTTCCAATTAATTATTATAAAATGAAGACTGAAAAGAAAAAAAAAAGGCCCTCTTTAATCATGAATACTACAAACACTGACTGTAATCCCTTGTTTTGAAACAAGATTCATGAAATTCTGAGCATCCTTCTGTCTAATACTGAGGCTGTTAATGCAATTGTTATGAAAGTATAATGACATAACCTTCTTTAGTAATGATATACTAATTTTATTTCTTTTGTTCTGCTAAGCATGCCGAAGAATGCAAGTGCAGAATTTGTTAGAAACAGCTAAACCAGTTGTAAGAATGATAACATCTGAATATTTTCTGGACCAAATCTGTATTAGGGAAGAAAATCATCTTGATTCAGATTTAGTTTACTCTAATAAACTTCTAATTTAAGGATATTTTACATTGCTAAGCCAGAATAAAAGATTTTTAATCTAATTATTAATATGACCTTTATTTTAAATTTTTTTTTTATAAAGTCAAGTGCAATGTATGTAGGCCTGGTCCTTAGCTCAAGTTCTGTCTGCCAGGGCAACATGAAGCCAGTGACTTTCCTCTGGGCCAGGGAATGTGGTGGGGTGAGCAGGGCAGGTCCTTGTTGGCTAGTGTCTGTCCCACTGCCAGTTACTAATTTCTTAGGCTTTCCCTCTTGGCCTGTTACTTTTTGTTGTTCATGTAAAAGGGTCAACCTACTTATCTTAGAAGTGTGGCTGTTGATAGCTTGCCTACCGGACTGAGGGAAAAACTGTCAATAATCAGATGGCTGAGAATGGTAGATATAGAGGCAGTAAAGCATCCAGTTTGATGGTTTTACAATGAGTTGTATTTTCCTTGAACAGTAGAGCTGCTTGTAGATTAGGTAATACTGTGAAAAATAAGAGAGACAGATTCTTGCTAATTTCTGCATTGAAAGACAATGGTTTTGCTGTTTCACAAAAAGGAACAATCCACTGGGTAATCTGAAGTAATTTATTCTGTACTCTAAATTAGGAGAATGTACTCCAGGTGGCTGTTCCCTGTCTTTGGTACACAAGCTGTCCTTTCCCTTTGCTGTGGTGTCTCTGTAGGAATAATGGCCCTCAAATGCAGATCAGAGCTTGTTTGACAGGTCCCTTTTAACATGCCATTGAGGTTTGCTGAGGATCAGAAAAGGCTTTTTGGATCAAACACAACCAAAAGGGCAACTTATCTGAGTATAAAATAATTATAATAATTATCTCCTTCCTCATGAGAATATAGCACTGCGTCTACATTAGAAAACAGTTTATCCCTACAGGAGTGATTTAATAGTCCCAAACTGCTGTTGCTGAGGGCAATATGTCCACATTATATTAATTTAATGGAGAAGGAGGTTGTTTTTGACTGGCACTTGTCCCCTGAACTGAACAACCCTAAACTGCTGGAGTGCATTAGGTGCACTCTCAGGCTCATCTTCTGCTTTATTTTCATCTAAAAAAAATTAATTTCCTGTCCTCAGAATCATTCCATGATGTGATCCAGATCACAGTAAATGGAGAGAAGTTGAAAATTTGTTTCATAAGTGAAGTCCAACTCCAAATGGAAATGTTAACAAAAATGCACCTGTAAGAGTCTCTTATCCAGGGCACTAGGGAAACAAAACACTATTTATTGACTTGTTTTGTCATTTATCCTCCTGTTGTGCTCTGCCTACAAATGCAAAGCTACCTGTCATGTGGTAGGAAGCTGGGTATAGACTCTGAGGAAGTGCTGGGTATGACTGGCTTTTTAATGAGCTGGACAAATTAAAATGGCATTGCAAGGCTGGCACAGTGCATGCCAAAGAGAGTATGTTATTTATTGCAGTAGACTCACGTGGATGAAAATTGGGTTTGTATGTTAATATGACTCTTACATAGCTGCTGTTGCCCTTCAAAAGAGGATGTCTGAAAAGAGGCTGGGAAATTGATTTGATTTTTCAAGGAAGATTGGGTGCCATTTACATACTTCATCTATCATTAAGCGAATCCTGACCTGACTTGCATCTGTTCCTAGCAAGCCATTACAAGAATTCTACGAATCTTTTTTTTCAGCTTGAGCTGATATTAATAATGTCTTACTGTTTAAGAACACTGACAAGGAAGCAGAGACTGGGAGTCAGAATGGTGTGGCATATTGCATGATTCTTAAGATAGCATTAGTTATTACTGTCTATGTGACAGGCTAGATAGCATACCAGGGCCAAAACCTAGTATTTGATAAAACCGTGTGCAGAGAGAGAAAAGCCACTGTACTTTTCTGTGAGCAAATTGAAAATTCAGATTTTCTTTGTGTGCCTATGTGGGCATACCTCTGCTGAGTACAAAGTTCTCTATCTGGTTTAGCTGCTGGACTTCATGTTCTGCTTCCCAGCTGGTAGCTGAAGGTTGTTTGTGCAGCCTTGATTCCTTTCTTTAGCATCTGTTGGAGTGAAAAAAATATATTTTCCTATGCACCTGCTCTAGAATAGAGAATTGCATTATATACCAGATCCATATTTTGGAAAAGTCTGGTCTAACTTTGGTCTCCCTTTTTTTTTTCCCCTGAAAGTGATGCCTGTGGTGGCTGTGACGAATGAGCATGCACTAGGACTTGACATTAAAGAGTGGAGGAATGTGTTCCATCTGTGTGTCAACTAGGTTTACTCCCAATTGACAACTCTTCTGTCTTCCTAGTGTGTTATGTCAGCTGTTAGACCTATTTTGGTCATTGCACAAGGAAACTTCATATTTTTCTGTGATCTGAGCAGCCTGTCATTTTTATCTACACATGAACCCATGCCTTCAAGTGTAGCCAAAAAATGTGTAGGAGTCAGGTATAAAACATAGATTAGGCTTAGACCTACCTATTATTTGTCAGAAGTGCTACTATGCCTATTGACAGATATAATTATCATGAAAGTAGCGGGGGGGGAACTGAGTCTGAGTCTTGCTTCCCTGTTCATCTGCAGAGGTCTGTCACAGTGTTATTTGCCAGAAGAATTCTTCAGAAAAACAAGATTTAACTTTCAGTTGGGAAGTCCTGCAGTACAATCTGAGTCTGAATCTGAGCATGCAAATTTCAGGTCTGGCAAGAATGTGTAATATAACAAAAGCCCTTCATCTATACTCTTACATACATGTAAGAATCCCAGAATCAGTCCTCCACTATTTCTTGAAAGAGATTAAGTTGGTAGTCACTTTAAATAACAGCAGAGATTTTAAAATTTGTGCATCCACACTTTAAAAATACTCCTAATGGTATTATTTCTTCTGTTTTTATCTTAGAATACTTGAAAGTACATAGTTTTTGGTTTCTGCATTTCTACATTTTCTACTTTAAAACAAGACATGATCATATCCTGAAAATTATGATGCTAGCAGTTTTATATTTCCATGATATCAATGTTATAAACAGGATGACAATAGGAAGATTTTAAATTTAAAACATGAGTGATAGAAAAGAGAGTGAGTTCTAAATAAAGTGAGAGAGTCTTTATTATGGAATAGTCACCCATGCTCAACACTATGACTTCAAATCACTGAAGTTAGTCAAAAAGCAATTTTGGTGCTAAATGATCCACCTATACAGTACTGTGATTTTTTAGGTCATCTTAAATTTTATGACACAGAGATGGCAATTATGCCTTGAAGATGTTAAAAAAATAGGAAGGAATATTAATCTTAATCAGATGTTCATCAGCATGGCCAATTTTTGGATGGAACACAGCATAGACTCAGGTAATTAGTGAGGAGCCTCACAGGGTTTTTTCACTGTGAAATGCTGTGACTTTTGGGTTTTTTTTTGAGGACAGTGAAATGACTTGGAAAAGAACACTTCCATAATGCAGTTGCAAAGAACTTGCTCATAGTTTTGATTCTTGTAGTAATCCATGGAGTCTTCAGCTTAATGTGTAAGTTCCGCGTGACGCTGTAGAAAATGGTTTATCTAAATCCAGACAAATTATATCTACTTAATTTCTCTGTTTGGAAAATCAGTTATCAAAAAAGCTGTCAAGTTAGTCAGGCACAAGCTACTCTTGGTAACACTGCTACATTTTATCCCATGTTCTATTTACTTCCCTGTCTTTATCTTTTTCTCCAAAGCCTGTTCTAAGCTCTTAGAAACTGAAGAGGTCAGACTAATAGGCTTACACTTGCCCAGATCATTTTCATTCTTGTATTTAAATATGGGCACTTCAGTTACCATTCTCCACTAATATTTGATGCTTTCTCTGCTGTGATAGATTTGAAGGCTTATCTCTGCCACTGCAATGGCCTTTATGAAATCACAGTACACCTAGTGGTTCAGGTCTCTGTGAGACATTTTATTCAAAGCCCATTGCACAGTTATCTTTCTTTTTCAGTTAAGCTTTTGATTGGTTAGTGAGATAGGAATAAAGAACTTTTAAATAACAATCTGCAGGAGGATCACATGTAAGATATAAGCAAATACTACTGCTGTGATGATTAAGTGAATAGCTTAGTGAGTAGCCCCTGCAACTTAAATCTCCCTTAAGCATAGAAACTGGGAGAGAGATAGTATAAAGTGGCATAATAATAGCAGAGAAAATGATGAGAATTGGAGCCTGAACACTTAACAGTCAGAGTTTATTTCACAAGGGTGTAGGGCATCATTGGGCAGATTAAAGAGATTAGAATATCTTGGATGTTTAAATGTTCTGTAATGGTTTATGTAACCACTTAAAGCCATAATGAATGGCATGTGTAGGTCTACTGCTAGATTATTACTATTAGTTTTATACTTTCATAAATAGGTAGATGTATAGAATCTAAACCCCCAAAAATTCATAACATTTTCTTTCTCTGTACTGAGTATCATGTCAGCATCAATGTCCATCAGGTGAACACTCTTTTGCTGGTCCTCATGAAATGACCAAGTAAGAAATTTAATATATGCACAGTTAATACATCTATATTGTTTGAGTTGAAGCTGACTAGGAGGGCTGTGCATTTCTTCTTTACTCTTTCTTTGCTTCCTTTATTGCTTTCAGTTAGGTGTTGCATCTGAAAATTAATGGAGGTGAAAATTACAGTCAAATGTGCCTACAAAGAACTGGGGTTAATCTGGAAACAGGGGAGATTAACACTGATAGCAGTTTAGAGGGAAGACCATTCATCAATATCATTGAAGTTTTCAAGGCTATATCACAACCATACATGTCCTTTTGGAAGAAATAAGTTTTCTGCATATTCTCTCATAGTGTTTCTAGCTGGGAGCTAAGTGGCCAAAGCATTTTATACCTCTGGCAATTTGAGCATCCATGCTTACCAGATTTTGAAAACAATAATATATATATGGAAATTTCACATCCAGGTGCTGTGAGAGTGTTGGCAAATATAATTTCCTGTTTCTGCATCTGTCTACAGTTTCCCTCAACGGGGAAACTAATAGAAGTATGTAAAGAGAAATGGTTCTTGGTTTATCACATGTTTTCATATATTCCATAACTTTTTATTTTTCAGATATTTGAGACATTTTGTTTTCTTGAAACTGTCTCTTATAAAATCTCACTGGCTATTCAGTCTTCAAGAACTCGTGTTGTGTACCTACATCTCTGGGAAAGTATGTGCTTAAATTTAAGGATGTGCTTAAGTTTCACTGATTAAAATAAAAGACAAGTATAGGCATGTATATCAATCATAGGCTTAAGTACTTTTGAGAAGAAGAATTCATTTGCATGAGTGTCATAAGACTTAACACTGTAGCCTTTCAAAAGCCCTCTTTATGGAATTAAAGCCTAAAATTCTTCAATCTGCTTCCACTGGTACACTTCAACTGAAAGTAACAGTGACAACATTACTGTATTGGTCTGCCAACAGTACTTAAACTGTTCCTGAATATTTCTCAATAGCAGGGCTGAGCTCTCTATGCCTGCTTATTCTGGTTATTGAAAGATCCACGCTAGTAAACAACAACTTTTTGGAAAAAACCCCAGCAAAACCCACCCCTTTTGCTTTGCAGGCAGAGATTTCCCATGTGTCTCCCACACAAAGCTAGTGTACTTTGCTAGGCTAAATACCTGTTCTCTTTCTTTCCTTGCCCACCTAGATCAAAGAAAGTAGCTTAGGAGAGCAGATCCATGTTTGTCCCCAACTTCATTTCAGAATTTGAGTGCACTTTGTGCCTATTACAGGCTGTGACATATGAAGCAGAAGGAAGATTGATTTTCACAGGCTCTCTTGTACCTGAAGTAATGAGCGTGGCAAATTACTTGTTCACTGAGCAAACATGACAGGAATGTCATAGAGGGAATTTATATATATACAAATGCTCAGGGGTCACATTGGTGTTACTTTTACAGAGTAACCTTATCCACCGGAGGGGCATTTTAAAATCTGCTTTAGCTATCACAGGGAAGGCTAAATAAAACTGCAAATACCTGCATTGCATGGGATATGGAAACTAACACAATTAATAAATAGTGTAAGATTCAATACAGTACAGAACATAATTTAAATGGCTGCATTATTTCTGTACAAGAGACTTTGGGGTCTCAAGAGATTTCTGCTTCTCATTTGGGCTTTCTCTGAAGTAGCAAAAAAATAGTTGTTGTAAAAAGAAAAGTAAGAGAACGTGGGACTAATTTTCTAACAGGTTTTTGTCTCTTAAGCACTTTGTCATGATTCAGTAGAGAAATAGGCTTATGTGCCTCTTCATGAACACTTTTATTCACAAGGTGTACGTGTTTGCAGAGGGCAAATGGATCTTACTGACAGTGAAAGTTTCCACATATGTAAAGCAGGAACGAATGAATTTTGAACAGCTTCACAGAGGCTGATGTTTGTAAAGAAAAGAAAGATAAGGAGCAACAGAGAAAAATGCTGTTACTCCTAGGAAACAGATGAGAATTTTATTTGTGAATAAGCTCTCAAGGGAAGAATGAAAGCTATTCTATCCTTACTTTCTTTTTTCCCTCCACAACAATAAAGTTTGCACTTCACTTAAAATCAGAAAGCAATGCAATTTAGCACTGTTCTTACAATGTAAAGTAATTCCCATGTGATTCTCCTCTATTTCTAAACTTTTGGAGAGGTGACTGATGTCAAGCCGAGAAGCAAAGAAGGAATAATGTAGAAACTCAAAAGCTTATGGATACTACATTGCTGCAGTGAATTGAAAATACACATCTGTGTGTGACATTTTCAGTGCAGCTGAATGGTTGGACATCTGCTGTTGAGAGGGCTGAAAGTGAGGTGGAGCAGTGGCAAGGAGAGCCTGTGCAGCCTATTAGTGTATTCACAGTTTGCTGCTCCTGAGCCACAGAGACCAGGGAGATGGATTTCTGCTGACATGGTAGTTTGTGAAGCTTCTCTGAGCATCAGATGTGGTTTCACCCTGAGAAAAATCTCCTGCAGTTTTTGTCACTAATCACCAAAGCAGTCCATGATACCAGACTGGTGATGGTCTCATGGAGTGTGCTTCAGGGAAAAGGAATCTTTGGGAGCAAAAATAACAAATCCTATGAATGTGTGTTATGGTGCTAGTGGAGAGCTGGGCACAGCAGAGCCACCTCACACTCAACCACTGCCTGTTTGAATTATGTGGGTGACATCTTTTTGTTATATTTTGAATATGTCCCTGAACCACAAAAGCATCTGTCTTGCTTTTTTCTTGCCTCAAAGCATATTGAAAAATGAACTCAAACGTGGCAGCCTTTCATGTCCTCTTTTTTTTTTTTTTTGTGAAAATGATGAGAATTCCTTGGGTTTATTTCTAATATGTTTGCATTAGGAACTGAAGGAATTTTCATTATGCATAGAGTTTGTATTTGTGTGTAAAATTGATTTTCAAATGTAGGCATTTCCTATAGCATGGCTATTCTCTGTTTTGGCCAGATTGGGTTTATGTGGCATTATTGAAGGCTGTATGAATCACAGTGAGGGAGAGGTTCTGCAGAAAGGAAGATAAATAGAAGAGGAAAATGTTTCAAAGAGAAAACCATTCAGGTTAATAGCTATAGTTTGTCTGTGGCACTCTGCATCACCTCTAGTCAAAGTAGACCTCATTTCAGAGCTCATTTGTTCTATTTAACACAGCTGGTTGTGTTAGTGGAATAACAGTACCATAATGGACTCAATTTTATTTCCCAGATATACTTACTTGACATGGATCAGGGTTGCAAGAGGTGAATAGTTATGTTTCAGAGCTGAGCTCAAATGCTATCTAGTTCAGCATCTCCTCAGTGCTATATCATGGACTGGTTTGCAAATCCACAAAAATTAACCATCATCAGAGTTTCTGAGCCCAGATGATAATGCATCCACTCAGATACTGAGCACATCTCATGGCCTCTTCTTATCTAGCTATTGGCCTGTTTTGCTGATGAAGTGCATCTATCCCAACCGCTCAACTTCTTGGACTACAAACACTTCATTTCTTTTTTTCTAGAGTTGTATTGCTACAGTGTGTGTCCTGTGTGTAGCAGGACTGCTAGGAGCAGAGTGTTTCTTAACTTGTTTGTGCTGAGGCAGCTGTTCATCTGCCCTCGGATTGACCATTGTGAGCAGACAATGCACACAACCACAGGTCTAGGCCTAGGTTTATAAACATAATTAGTTTGAAGGTTAACATCATCTTCCAACTTTTTCTGTTTCAGCTGCTGTATATTATGAATGTTTTAACTGCTGAGATTTTTTTTTGTACTTCCACAGAATGTTTTAACTGCTGAGATTTTTTTTGTACTTCTACTGGTGACCTCTGAACTATTAGTTCCCAAGCTAAAACTGCTACTTGCATGACATTTCTGTTAATTATGCCTATTATGGCACTACTAGGAGACAGAGTTCAGATTTTTGTCCTTCTAAAGGTGAATACCACAAATAACTAGTGCAGAATAATGTAATAGGCTTGTGGTACAGAAATGGTGTATTGTTTTTCTCATGATTGGAAAACCTGGCAATGGCATTGAGCCCAGATTTTCTATGTCAAAACTGAAACCCTTCCCTTACTTTTCAGAAAACAGTGGCAATGGCATTGAGCCCAGATTTTCTGTGTCAGAGCTGAAACCCTTCACTTACTATGCAGAAAACAATCTCTTCTACACTCAGTGCTGGCTTTGGTGTGCTGAGCTGTGTGCAGAGGTTTGTGTCTTCACTACCTCCCATCCTAAAGGGCAGCTGTTCACAGGCAGATAGGTTGATTTTCTCTCTTTCCCCTGGTGCTCCTGTTTTTCATTATGAGTTTGCATTTTCTGCTGTGCATTTGCTGCCAGTCTTGCAGCACAGTGAGTAGATCTGGCATCAGCAGAGTACAGGAAGGAACTGTATTAGATTCAACTTTAATGGTGCAAGTCCCACTGGGTTTTGAGCAGTGTTATGTAGGTGAGGAAGAAAGATTTGATTTTAATGAGAGATGACTTGGCACCAGCAGCATAACAGGTGCAGTATGAGAATCCAGAGTGAAAGAGTTAATTCATATTCTTTTCACAGAGCTAGCTGGGAAAGAACATATGCTGAATGTGCATTCCATTTCATTTTTTTGTTCGTATTTAAAGTGACAAATAATGGATTTCCCTTTAGCTCTGAGTGCTTCATAAACCTGAAGCTGATGATGAATATGCAGTTTACACTGTAAAGGCACTGGGATCAGTGCAAGGAGGCAGAACTTGGTGTGGTTCACAGCACACTGTGACCTCCACTGTGATGGTTAATCAGTCAGGGCTGCATGCACCACCCTAGATAGAGCACTTGCTTACTCCTCTCCTTGTCTGACAAATGTGATATCTGAACTTCTGGGAAACACTGTATATGTATGACTTCTGTGAAAGGATGCTGAGTTCTGTTTGCTCTGAATTCAGGTTTGAAAGGGTTTCATACACTCTTAAGTGGGTTCTTAATTTGAGTGTTTTCTTACATGCAGCCTGGTGTGGAAACATAGAACTGCTTAACAAGATGTCATCAATATTCTAAAGAGCAAAATTGTTAGTTTTGGGGGAAGTGGTCTGGTTACAACTTTGGAGTGGAGTTATGGGGGGTGTGTTGCTTTATGAGCATGTGGTGTTCTATTAGAAAGAAATTTGCTCAGAGGAAAGGAATTGTTTGAAGGACTGGAAAATTATTTGGAGTATTAGAGAAAATTTTGTGTATTAGAGCACTCTGCATTTCAGAGTTGTGGTTACTCAAGGTAGCATTGTATATGAACAGAGCAAAAGAGTTCCTTTGGATTTCTTATGAACCTAATAGCAGGCAAATGTGCAACCATACTGAAGCAATGCATTTTTTTCTGCTCAGGAAGGCAACCTAGTTCCGGGCGTTACAAAACAGCAACAATTTTGTTCAAGTCATCAAATTTGCAGCCTTTCTAGTATAAGTGGCTTGAAATAGGCATCATCTTCCTATTGACCTATCAGCAGAAACATGCCCATCATGCAGAGCTGTTTCTTAGTCAGCTCCCTAGGGTTCTTATACAGAGAATGAAGTGAGAGGATTCATTATTATACCTCTTGCCACTTTCTGTGCAGCTGTAATCCTTAAGAACTAGAGCCTACATTCCTGAACTTGTCTTTTTGGCTGGTGGAGGGGTATTTTTGTCTTTGGTGGAGGTTACTGAGAAATAAGTCATGTGTTACCTTGTGCTTGAACCATCACGGTGACTTGCTGTCACAGTGAAAACATCACTGAGCAATATGAGGGGAGCTGTGTGCAATTTCCCTTTGTGCAGTAAATCAAATTTTTTCATTACCCAAAGGCTGACAGGAGAGAGACTAGTGAATCTGCCCTGCACAAATCCATGTTTCCAAACCACTCATGTCTTCCTAACAGGTTTTCTCCATGAGAGGATTGATGTGCTGAAAGTCTTTGCAAATCTGTTCTTGCCTTGCAGGCACAATCCAAAAAGAGTTGCAATCCCCAAAGCTAAAACCCCCATGGTATGGTCAGAGAGAACCACACTGACCATGACTGGCCCCAGACACAGTAGTGGAACTGATCTTGTTTATCAAAACCTGCTCAATAGCTGCATGGATTCATCTTTCTTGCCAGCTTTGCAGTCTGTGTGGTTATGAACACTGCTTGGACCTTGAAAGATAAGATGATGATGTTGAATTCTCCTAGTACTGACCAGGGTGGAGGAATGCTGGTAGACCAGGGAGGAAGGTTGTGCTGCTGCTCTGTATGACATACTTCATTTAGAGCTAAGCAGAGTTTAAGACTTAAGAGTTGTCAGACAGACACTTACAAAACCTTATTCATTTATCCTTAAATTAAGACAAAAAATGTCTTTTAAAGAAGTCTTAAATATTTATTTTTGTGTATTTTATTTCAGGATGAATAAGAGATACTTACAGAAAGCAACAAAAGGAAAACTGCTAATAATAATATTTGTTGTAACGCTGTGGGGGAAATTAGCATCTGGGGCAAATCATCATAAAGGTAAGAAATTCTGTTCTGTTATACTGTTGTATCTGTGACCTCTGTCAACAAATTCAGAAGTGTCCAGTCTATGTGACCTTTTTTCCTTATGCATATTGGTTCTCTAATCAGAACCAAGGAATGAGAGTGTTCAGTGGATAGACTTTCATTATTTTATTGAGAATTTAAGTATTTCAGTCCCATTTTCAGCATTGTCTGATTTTAGATCATGTTGCAATGATAGTACACTTGAAAAGATGCTTAAGAAAGGGAGGTAAAAAGATCAAATAGTGAATACATCTTGTCTCATAAAAATAGCTGTATCAGCAGATATGTGTGCTGCAAATTAATTCCCAGAAATAAATAATTTTTAGTATCATGTATGATATTACTGTGTGCAGTTATCTGTCAAGGCTAACTTCACAAGTAATGTGTACTGCATGTGATTATTTCATCACCAAAAAAAGACCACTGCTTTGAAATGTTATCTGACTTCTATGCCTCACTCATCACACCAGGCCATAAACTGTGATGGTTTATTGAAGCTTTTAAAAAGGCCTTTTCTGTGTGTATGTGTGTTCCTATAAACTCTAATGCAAGGAACAAGCTCTCTGGATTTATGTACTAATGTCTTCTTATAGGTTAATATAACTTGAAATGTGTACTGCAGTATAACATTGTTTTGAACTGCACTCCTCATCATCACATAGTGTCTGTTGGCTGTTTATCTGCCTATACAATCTGCTTATACAAGATCAGAATAAACTCTTAACAACTTGGATAGGGTAAGGGTGGGACATGAACAGTACCAACAGTTAAGGAATTAACTCTGGGGAAAGGATTCCAAATACACCAGTCAGTTAAATTCTGTGTTCATGTACATTGCCTAATGTACTCTGCTGACAGGATTTCATGAGCAGATATTTTATGTGTCGAACTCCTAGATATTTCTCTACTGTGTGAAGATATCTTTCTTCAAAATATCTCAGTGATTATGGACTTCAGGATGCAGAGGCACTTTCTTCAAAGTCTTTTGCAAGTGGTAATTTGGCTGCAGACAGAAAGATTCTGATGTGGTCCTGCAGGCCACTAAAAATGGGCATCATGCCAGACAGAAACCGTGCTGTCACCTTTGCTCAGCCTTTGTTTTCTCTTCAAAGCAGAGTATGGATTTGTGCTCTGGCTTCCCAGTTTAGTTGTCTATTGGAAAAGAGCCAAGATATCCTGGCCTAGAATCAGAAATCTTTTGTCTTTGATTATCTTTCTTTGAAAGTCAAAAAGCCCATATCCAGAGTGTTTTGATTCCTTATGCAAGGGCCGATCAAGTTGAGTTTGCTTCAATTTAATTCAAACTTTGCCAAGTGGCCAGTGAGGAGTGGTGTCCCTCAGGGGTCAGTGCTGGGGCTGATACTGCTCAACATCTTTGTTGGTGACATGGACAGTGGATTGAGTGCACCCTCAGCAAGTTCACTGATGACACCAAGCTGTGTGGGGCAGTCAATATGCTGGAGGGAAGGGATGAGCCATCCAGAGGGACCTTGACAGGCTTGAGAGGTGAAACAATGCAAACCTCATGAAGCTTAACAAAATGAAGTGCAAGGTCC